>NC_057867.1:34953192-35230847 GCF_019393635.1 Dromiciops gliroides | reverse complement strand
AGGAAAGAATGGCAAAAGAAATTAATTTCCCTAGGACAGGTAAACCTAATACAAGAACTGAACTCCAGAAAATAATAGGCCAAACAGAAAATGATTCTGAAACAAAAAGAATATTAAAGTAAAATCAAAAGCCTGAAAAAAGTAAACACTATCAGAATAACTGACTTGAAAAACAATACAAGGGAAATTATTTAAGAATTGTACTACATGAAAATCACAACAATAACAACAGAGGTTTGAGTCCCATAGTTCAAGAACTCATAAAGGAAAAACTGCCCAGAACTCTTCGAACCAGGGAGCAAAATAAAAAAACAGAAACAACATACCAGTTGCCTCTGAAAGGAACCCAACATGAAAATTTCCAGAAACATCAGAGCCTAATTCCAAAATTTCCAGGTCAAAGAAATGAACTGTAAACTCCAAAAAGAAACAGTTCGAGTAGCAGTGAGCCAACAATCAAGATCACATGAGACCTGCCAGTTGCAACATAAAACAAAGAAGTGCTTGGAACGTAATACTCCCTAAGGCAAAATATAAAGGCTAACAATCAAGAATACCATCCAGGAGAGAAAATGGAAAATGAAATAGAGAATTTCTAAGGATTCTCAATTGAAAAGGGCAGATCCAAATAAACATTTTGAAATGGAAATGCTGCTGCTATTACTGCTTGTCCCATTTTTTTTTTTTGCAGGGCAATGAGGGTTAAGTGACTTGCTCAGGGTCACACAACTAGTAAGTGTCAAGTGTCAGGATCCAAATACATCTTCCTGACCCGACCCCTAACCTCCCCCCCCCCATTAGAATGTGAGTTCCTTGAAGGCAGAAACTGTTTTGTCTTTCTTTGTATCCTTAACGTGGCACTTTGACATACAGTACTTGCTTAATACTGATTTGGACTCTAAGTCCAAGGCTCTATCCACTATACCATATTGCCTCATTGTTCAAAATCACTATAAGAGAAATTCAAATCAAAACAGTTCTATTCACTTCCTAGATTTGAACTCAGATCCTCCTGAATCCAGGGTCGGTGCCTTTTCCACTGTGCCACCTAGCTGCCCTCGTTTGTCCTTCATTTTTGATGAGGACCATGACATTGAGGTGATGTCATGATTTTTAATGAAATGGATTTAAGTGAAGGAAGGATGTGCAAAGTCACCAACTTCACTCTCTCCTCCAGAGCCACCTGGGTCCACTGGTGATATATCTATGTATCTCTCTCTCTCTCTCTCTCTCTATATATATATATATATATATATAGCTATATGTCTATATACCTATACCTATACCTATATCTCAGAACAATTGGAGATGGCCCTAGATGTTTGAAGTAATTGGGGTTAAGTGACTTGTCCAGGGTCACACAGATAGTAAGCGTCTGAGGTGAGACTTGAACTTTCAACTTCAGGGTCAGTGCTCTATCCATTGCACCATCTTGCTGCCCCAAAAATGGAAATGTAAGAAACAAGAGAAACATAGGAAAGTATACATATTTAATCAACTGGAAAGGACTTTGTGAGGTTGAATTGTTTACCTTTTAATTGGGGAGAAGAAACAAGTGTTCTCTCAGAATCGGAAGGTCTTTAAAGGTCACATAGAAAATTTAAAGTCAGGCAAAGGTCTTAGGGGGTTTTTTGTAAGGAAATGGAAAGAGTAGGATACAATACTGAGGAGGAAAGAAAGAAGAAGGGGAGAGAATTCATTATTTCACATGAACCAAAGGTTAAGAGAGAGAGGGAGGGAGGAAGAATATGTGACAGGGAAAAAAGCAGGACAGAGAGTGGACTTGGGGCGTTAAAGATTGCTAAAGGAGTAGTAATAAAGAAACTATCTTTGAAGAGGGAGGAAGAGGAAAATAAAACAAACCTGTGATATGAGGCAAGGCAAGGGAAAAAGAAGGGGAACAATGAAGTGAACTTCACTTTCTTTGTACAGTGGGAGGAAGAGGAGGTTATAGAGAGGAAAACTACAAGAGGACAAGATGGAGACAGATACAATTCACAATCATCACTGTGAAAGTTAATGGAATGAACTCACTGATAAGATGGAAGAGGATGGCAGAACTGATTAGGAAGCAGAATCCAAAAATATGTTGTTTATAAGAACATTTAAAACATAAAAATTCATGCAGCTTAAAATGAAATGTCAAGGGAGGATTATGGGCCCTGGTTACCTCAACAGTTCTCTGGGGAGTTCAAGTAACTTTTTCCTTGAAACCTCAGGTGTTTTCCCTTGAAATCAAGTAGGCCTCTCTTTGAACTCAATCAAGGACATACACACCCAAAAGAGATAAGCTGCACCAGATTGAATTGAGCATGCTTCAGGACCACCACCCTGCATTCCAGTACCCCTTGAACACCTGGATGAGATAATCCGTTGGGAGAGACCACGCCAGAAGAAGACCACCTGGAACCGCCCACCAGCAGACTGCTTAGACCCATTAGGACAAAGTTAACACCCACCACCAGATTGCTCACGAGGGATCCCTCCTACCCCGGCACAATGCAGGAAGACCCCCAGCCCCTCACCCAATAAAGGACACTCTTACCCATGCCCCCTAAACCCTATAAAAGGGCGCTCCCTGAGCTAGTCAGGGAGGAAAGTGTTTTGTTTCTCCAAAACCTTCCTCCCGGCCAGTTTTTCTTGTACCCCAATAAACCTGTTCTTCCTAATTAGGTCTTGTGCAAGAGTGTAATTCTTTACAGAGGAATCCTAAGGACCCACGTACTTTCTCCCCATATCATTTGGCACCCAACATGGGGCCCAAAGCCCCCAGAAGTTCTCTGGGCCACATTGAGCAATCTTCTCCTTGAGAAACTAAACCAGAGGACAGATATGCCTAGAGAGATAAGCGGAACCAAATCGGACTGAGCTATCTTCGGGACCTCCACCCTTCATTCTGATCTCCCTTACCCCTGGGGAGATAACTTTGGGTGTGTCTGTGGCCTTTGTGTCCTGAAGAGAGAGATGGCTTGAGAGATCCGTAGCCATCCCTCACCCAACTCCTCTAGCCACCACCAGTGGGGGATGGTCCTCCCTCACTAAAGGAACTTTCCATAGGCAGATGGTCGCACCCCCATCAGTCCCCTATAAAAGTACCTGCCAGTCTCCTCCTCAAGGAGATTGGTACCTCAGAGCCACGTGCTTTGTTCCATACCTATCTCCCCATGAGAAGTCCAAGAATTTCTTTCATGGTTTCCATTCCCTCCCCCTTTCCCTTCCCTTCCCTTCCCTTGCCCCTAAATAAACTACCATCTTATTCTAACTGCTTTTGTGTGCAAGAGGGTGTAATTCTTCAAAGAGGAATTCCTAAGAACGCCTACCCCTACCCCAAACCCCGTACCCCATACCCCATACCCCATTTCCCCCATAACAGAAGGACGGGAACACAATTTATTATGCTTCAGGAAAACTCAAAAAAGTAAGGGCAGCAAATGTGAATTCAGAGTAAACTACAATAAAAATAGTTATGATAAAAATAGATAAGCAGAAAAACAAATTGAATATAGAGAATATATCGATATTAATACTTAATATATGCACCCCAAAATGACATCTAAATACTTAAAGGAAAATAATCATCCACCTGTAGCAAGAAATAGACCACAAAACTACAGCAGTCATGGACCTCAACGTACCCCCTTTCAGGCCTAGATAAATTTAACGAAAAGATGAACAAGAAAGGAGACAAGGAGCTGAATGAGACTTGAGGAAAGTTAGATATGATACAACTCTGGTGATTACTGAATGGGAGCAGAAAAGAGTCTACGGCTTTCAGCTGTGTGTGGGACCTTTATAAAAATTGACAACGTATAGGCAAATAAAAGCCTCACAAACAAATATAGAAAAGCATAAACTCTACTAAACATATATACTTTAATTACCTAATGAAATAAAAATTACATTCAATAAAGGCCCTGTGAAGAAAAATGAAAAACTAGAGACTATCAATTAATAAATTAATTAATAAGCATTTTTAAAATGCCTGCTCCTTGCTAGGCTGTCCTAAACACTGGACTAAATAATTTATTCCTAAAAAATGGGTGGGTCAAGGTACAAGTCATAGAAACAATAGAAAATATAATAAAAAAATAACAGCAATAAAATCACCATTCATCAACAAGAGAGAAAGAATAATTCCATAAACTGGACATATAAATCTAAAAAAAAACCACAGGAAAAGCAACAACCACCCCACATCCACTAGCAAAGCAGTAATTCTAAAAATTGAAAATATGATTAACAAAATTAAACGAGAGGAAACCAAATTGTTCATATCAAAAATGAAAATGGAGAATTGAAGAAGAAAACTCTCAGAAAGTATTCTTTCCAATTATGTTAACAAAATGATCATTTAGACAAAAAAGATGAATACTCAGAAAATTTTTTTAAAAAATTAACAAAAATAATAGATTAGAGAAGCTGATTAAGCCATAAATGAACCTTCAGAGAAAAAAAAAAACTTCAGTACCAGAATGATTTATAAGTGAATTCTATCAAAGGATGATTAATTTTAATATTACATAATATTACATAAATTTCAAACTTTCTATGATACAAATAAGGTCTTGATACCAAATCCCGGGAAAGACAAAGCAGAGAAGAAAAATTCAGAGAAGATCAAATTCACTAATGAAGACTGATGGAAAATATTAAATAAAATATTAGCAAATAGGCTGCAAAGAACATTAAAAAGATAATGTACTATGACTGGAATAAATTTGTACCAAGAATGCAGGGCTGGTTAAAATAAGGAAATCTATATATAATATAAACATGTTCATTCCCCTCTTAACTCTACTCCCAATTCTCTGGGCTTTCTTCATAGTTCTCTTGCCCAGAAAGTTCACTCTGCCCACAGGGCTCCTTTCTTAAATTAGTTTGTTCCTGCTAGAGCCTCCATTTTAAGGAAAAAGCCCAAGTTAAGTATTCATTTTTCTCAGGGTTCTACCCCTGGCTTTCTGCACCAAGACAGAACAGGCTTCTCATCTTGGAAGTTCACTCTGCCCTGCAACTTCTACTTTTTTTTTTCCATATAAGGCATTTTATTTTTTCCATTACATGTAAAGATAGTTCTCAACTTTTGTTTATACAAGCTTTACAATTTCAGATTTTTCTCCCTCCCTCCCCTCCCTTCCCCCTCCCCTAGACAGCAGGTAATCTGATATAGGTTATAGCCATATGTCTATATATCTATATAGATATAGATATCTATACACATATATATATATATACATAATAACATTAATCCTATTTCTGTATTAGTCCTGTTATAAGAGAAAAAATGAGAGCAATGATGAAAAACCTCAAAATAGAAAAAAACAACAGCACCAAAAACAAAAGAAATAGTATGGTTCATTCAGCATCTATACTCCAGTTTTTTTCTTGGATTTGGAGATCCTCTTCTATCATGAGTTCCCTGGAACTCTTCTGTACCATGGCATTGGTGAGAAGAATATAGTCCATCACAGTAGATCAACACTCAATGTTGATGTTACTGTGTACAATGTTCTTCTGGTTCTGCTCATCTCACTCATCATCAGCTCACGTGAGACCCTCCAGGTTTCTCTGAACTCCTCCTGCTCATCGTTTCTTACAGCACAATAGTATTCCATTGTATTCATATACCACAACTTGTCCAGCCATTCCCCAATTGATGGACATCCCCTCAACTTCCAATTCCTTGCCACCACGTAAAGAGCAGCTATAAATATTTTTGTACATGTGGGTCCCTTTCCCCTTTCCATGATTTCTTTGGGAAAAAGACCCAAAAGTGGTATTGCTGGGTCAAAGGGTATGCACAGCTTTATTGCCCTTTGGGCATAATTCCAAATTGCTCTCCAGAATGGTTGGATCAGTTCACAGCTCCACCAACAATGAATTAGTGTTCCAATTTTCCCACAGCTTCTCCAACATTTATTATTTTCCTTTTTTGTCATTTTAGTCAATCTGATAGGTGTCAGGTGGTACCTCAGAGTTGTTTTAATTTGCATCTCTCTAATCATTAGAGATTTAGAGCATTTTTTCATATGGGAATAGATAGCTTTGGTTTCTTCATCAGAAAACTGCCTGTTCATATCCTTTGACCATTTCTCAATTGGGGAATGACTTGGATTCTTATAAATTTGACTTAGTTCCCTATATATTTTAGAGATGAGGCCTTTATCAGAAGTACTGGCCACAAAAATGGTTTCCCAGCTTTCTGTCTCCCTTCTAATTTTGGATGCATTGCTTCTGTTTGTACAAAAAATTTTTAAATTTAATGTAATCAAAATCATCCATTTTGCATTTTATAATATACTCTATCTCTTGTTTGGTCATAAACTGCTTTCCTTTCCAAAGATCTGATAGGTAGACTATTCCTTTCTCTCCTAATTTACCTATGGTATCACCTCTTATGTCTAAATCGTGTATCCATTTTGACCTTATTTTAGTATAAGGTGTCAGATGTTGGTCTATGCCTAATTTCTGCCATACTATCTTCCAGTTTTCCCAGCAGTTTTTGTCAAATACTGAGTTCTTATCCCAGAAGCTGGAGTCTTTGGGTTTATCAAACACTACATTACTAGTGTCATTTACTACTGCATTTCCTGAGCCTAGCCTATTCCATTGATCTACCACTCTATTTTTTTGCCAGTACCAGATAGTTTTGATGACTGCCGCTTTATAGTAGAGCTCCAGGTTTGGTACCGCAACACCTTCCTGTGAATTTTTTTTTCATTATTTCCCTGGATATTCTTGATTTTTTGTTTTTCCAGATGAATTTTGTTATTATTTTTTTCTAGCTCTATAAAATAATTTTTAGGTAGTCTGATTGGTATGGCACTGAATAAGTAAATTAATTTAGGCAGTATTGTCATTTTTACTATATTAGCTCTGCCTATCCATGAGCAATTGATATCTTTCCAATTATTTAGATCTGATTTGATTTGTTTGAAGAGTGTTTGGTAGTTGTGTTCAGAGTTCCTGGGTTTGTCTTGGCAAGTAGACTCCCAAGTATTTTATATTATCTACTGTTACTTTAACTGGAATTTCTCTTTCTATCTCTTGCTGCTGGGCTTTTTTGGTCATGTATAGAAATGCTGATTGATTTATTTGGATTTATTTTATATCCTGTTACTTTGCTAAAGTTGTTAATTGTTTCAAGTAATTTTTGTGTGGATTCTCTAGAATTCTTTAAGTATACCATCATATCATCTGCAAAGAGTGATAGTTTTGTTTCCTCCTTGCCTATTCTAATTCCTTTAATTCCTTTCTCTTCTCTGATTGCTAAAGCTAACATTTCTAGGACAATATTAAATAATAGGGGTGATAATGGACATCCCTGTTTCACCCCTGATCTTATTGGGAAGGCCTCTAATTTATCTCCATTGCATATAATACTTGCTGATGGCTTTAGGTAGATACTGTTTATTATTTTAAGGAAAGCTCCACCTGGTTCCTAAACTCCCCAGTGTTTTTATTAGGAATGGGTGTTGTATGTTGTCAAAAGCTTTCTCTGCATCTATTGAGATAATCATATGATTTGGGTTGGTTTTCTTATTGATGTGGTTGATTATGTTAATAGTTTTCCTAATGTTGAACCAGCCCTGCATTCCTGGTATAAACCCCAGCTGGTCATAGTGCATTATCCTGGTGATCACTTGCTGTAATCTCCTTGCTAATATCTTATTTAAGATTTTAGCATCAATATTCATTAGGGAAATTGGTCTATAACTTTCTTTCTCTGTTTTTGCTTTGCCTGGTTTTGGTATCACCACCATATTTGTGTCATAAAACAAATTTGGTAGAACTCCTTCTTCACCTATTTTTCCAAATAATTTGTATAATATTGGAATTAATTATTCTTTAAATGTTTGGTAGAATTCACTTGTAAACCCATCTGGCCCTGGGGATTTTTTCTTAGGGAGTTCATTAATGACTTGTTCAATTTCTTTTTCTAATATGGGTTTATTTAAGGATTTTATTTCCTCTTCAGTTACCTTGGACAGTTTGTGTTTTTGTAAATATTCATCCATTTCATTTAGATTGTCAAATTTATTGGCATACAGTTGGGCAAAGTAATTCCTAATTATTGATTTAATTTCCACTTTGTGGGTGGTAACATCACCTTTTCCATTTTTGATACTGGTAATTTGTTTTTCTTCTTTCTTTTTTTAATCAAATTAACCAATATTTTATGTATTTTATTGGTTTTTTCATAAAACCAGCTCTTAGTTTTATTGATTAATTCTATAGTTTTTTTTGCTTTCAATCTTGTTAATTTCTCCTTTGATTTTCAGGATCTCTAATTTAGTATCTAATTGGGGATTTCTAATTTGTTCTTTTTCTAGCTTTTTAAGTTGCATGCCCAATTCATTAATCTCCTCTTTCTCTTTTTTATTCATGTAAGCATTTAGAGCTATAAATTTTCCCCCAAGCACTGCTTTGGCTGCATCCCATAGATTTTGGCATGTTGTCTCATTCTTGTCATTCTCTTGGATATAGTTATTGATTGTTTCTATGATTTGTTGTTTGGCCCATTCATTCTTTTTTTTTTTTTTTTTTAAGCGAGGCAGTTGGGGTTAAGTGACTTGCCCAGGGTCACACAGCTAGTAAGTTTTAAGTGTCTGAGGCTGGATTTGAACTCTGGTCCTTCTGAATCCAGGACCGTTGCTTTATCCACTGTGCCACCCAGCTGCCCCTGGCCCATTCATTCTTTAGAATGAAATTATTTAGTTTCCAATTGATTTTCATTCTACTTTTCCCTGGCTCTTTCTTACGTGTAATTTTTATTGCATCATGATCTGAAAAGGGTGCATTTACTATTTCTGCCTTTCTACATTTGACTATGATGTTTTTGTGCCCTATTACATGGTCAATTTTTGAAAATGTGCCATGTACTGCTGAGAAAAAGGTATATTCCTTTCTATCCCCATGCAATTTTCTCCAGACATCTATCATGTCTAACTTTTCTAGTAATCTATTCACCTCTTTCACTTCTTTCTTATTTATTTTTCAGCTAGATTTATCTAATCCCGAGAGGGGGAGATTCAGATCCCCCACTAGTATAGTATTACTGTCTAATTCCTCTTGTAATTCATTTAACTTCTCTAAGAACTTGGATGCTATACCACTTGGCGCATACATATTTAATATTGATATTACTTCATTATCTATAGTACCTTTAAGCAAGATGTAATTTCCTTCCTTATCTCTTTTAATGAGATCTATTGTTGCCTGCGCTTTGTCTGAGATAAGGATTGCTACCCCTGCTTTTTTTACTTTAGCTGAGGCATAATATATTCTGCTCCAGCCTTTTACTTTTACTCTGTGTGTATCTCTCTGCTTCAAATGTGTTTCTTGTAAACAGCATATTGTAGGAGTCTGGTTTTTAATCCACTCTGCAATTCGCTTCTGTTTTATAGCAGAGTTCATCCCATTCACATTCACAGTTATTATTACTTACTGTCTATTCCCCTCCATTCTATTTACCACCTTTGTACTTTTCCCCCCTTCTTTCACCCTATTCCTCCTCACCGAGGTTTTACTTCTTTCCCCTGCCTCCCCCATCTCCCCTCCCTTTTTATCACCCCCCTCTCTTTTCTTTACCCTTTTCTCCCTTGCTTTTGTCCTCCCTTCTATCAGTCCCCCCTCCCTTCCCCTTTTGCTTCCCTAAAGAATGAGTTAAGTTTCTTTATCCCAATGAACATATATGTTATTCCCTCTTTGAATCAAATCTAATGAGAATAGGGTTGAAACAATGTTCACCCTTCCTTTCTTTCCCTCTATTGTAATAGGGTTTTTTTTTCACCTCTTCATATGATAGAATTCATCCCATTCCACCTCCCCTTTCCTCTCCCTCCATAGACTCCCTTTTTTTTTTTTTTTTTTTTTTTAGTGAGGCAATTGGGGTTAAGTGACTTGCCCAGGGTCACACAGCTAGTAAGTGTTAAGTGTCTGAGGTCGGATCTGAACTCAGGTACTCCTGAATCCAGGGCCAGTGCTTCACCACTGTGCCATCTAGCTGCCCCTAGACTCCCTTTTTAACCCCTTAATTCTTTTTTGTATCATCACATCAAAGACAATTTATATTTATACCCTCTGTGTAAAGTCCTTCTCTCTGCCCAAATACATTTACAGTTCTTAAGAGTTATGAGTATTAACTTCCTGTGTAGGGATATAAACAGTTTAACCTAATAGAGTAACCTTTTTTTCCCCCTCTGTTTACCTTTTTAAACTTCTCTTGAATCTTGTATGTTGAGATCGAATTTTCTATTCAGTTCTGGTCTTTTCACCAGGAAAGATTGAAAGTCCCCAATGTCATTAAATGTCCATCTTTTCCCCTGAAAGAAAATGCACATTTTTGCTGGGTAACAGATTCTTGGCTGCAATCCAAGCTCCTTTGCCTTCCAAAATATCATATTCCAAGCCTTGCGGTCCTTTAATGTTGAAGCTGCCAGGTCCTGAGCAATCCTGACTGTGGCTCCCTGATATTTAAATTGCTTCTTTCTGGCTGCTTGGAGTATTTTCTCCTTCACCTGATAATTCTGGAATTTGGCTACAATATTCCTTGGAGTTTTCCTTTTGGGGTCTCTTTCAGGAGATGGTCGGTGGATTCTTTCCACCATGATGATTTTATCCTCTGATTCTATGCTATCAGGGCAGTTCTCCTTAATAATTTCCTGGAATATGGTGTCTAGATTCTTTTTCTGGTCATGGCTTTCAGGCAGTCCAATGATTCTCAAATTGTCTCTCCTCGATCTGTTTTCCAGATCAGTTGTCTTTCTAACGAGGAATTTCACATTTTCTTCTATTTTTTCATTCTTTTGATTCTGCTTGACTGATTCCCAGTTTCTCATGGATTCCTTATCTTCCAACTGTCCCATTTTAATTTTTAAGGCATTGTTTTCTTCAGTGAGATTATGCACCTTTTTTTTCCATTTGGCCAAGTGAATTTTTTAAGGCAGTGTTTTCTTCAATGAGATTATGCACCCTTTTTTTCCATTCGGTCAGATGAATTTTTTAAGGTATTGTTTTCTTCAGTGAGATTATGCACCTTTTTTCCATTTGGCCAAGTGGATTTTTTAAGGCAGTCTTTTCTTCAATGAGATTAAGCCCTGTTTTGGGCTTCTTGTGCAGGGGTATAGGTGCTGTGTGACCAGCTTTTTACTCTGAGGCCTTTATGGTATGTGGAGATCCCCTGCCATGTACTTCCTGTCTGAGTGCGCTCGGCCAGCCAGGCGCCTGATCCCGGCGTCCGTTCCCGCCTGACCCGTTCGTGGCCCTCCCGGCCGGTGCTGGTAGGTTTTTCCACTGTCCTTCTTGGCCACCAGATTTTTGAACCAGGTTCCAGGGGCTTCAGTTGTTTGGCTGTGGCCCGCAGCTCCTGCTGACTTGCCCCGACCCCCTTGGCGCTGGGTTGCTGCCCTGCACTGGGCCTCCCTTTTGCCCAAGTCAGATGGACCTTTTCCTGAAGTCTTCTAAATTATCTCTGGTTGGAGGACTGTGTCTCTCTGTCCCTTTGCAGGTTCTGTAGTTTCAGAATCTGTCCAGAGGCTTGATTTAATGTTGTTTTTGAGGGAACAGAAGGAGAGCTCAGGCAGCTTGCTGCTTCCTCTCTGCCATCTTGGCTCCGCCCCCTGCCCTGCAACTTCTTTACTCTATAATGGAGGTTGTTGAACATGTAGCTGAACCAAATTAAAATGTGATTGAGAAATACTTGATAAAATAAATAAAAATACAACAGAACTTAATGTTAATGTGTTAAGATAATGGAGTTTGGTAGATGCCCAGGGGTCTGACTTGATTGACTTAGTAGTGTTTGAATCGGGTGTGATTGAGGAACCACTAAGTACCCACTTAAAGGAGTGTTCTCAAGAGGCTATGGACTGCTGCATGGCAGGAGACTTCTCTTAGCCAATCAACTTGAAGAGCCTCCCATTTCTGGGTGGAGGACAGAAGTAGGAAGGGGACGCTGGCTGAGGACTTACTTCCTCTTGGGTTCCAGACATCAGCGTGGTGGCAGGACTTCAAGTGGGTGATTAGGATGGCTAGGATTTACATGCTATTAGGAATCTGATCTCGATTTTTCTCTCTCTTTGCTATCTTATATCTAATAAATCCTTAAAAGCCTAAACTCTTGGTGAATTTATCAGTGATTTTAGCCAGTTTCCCCCAAAACTGGGGGAACATATTAGAACCCACATTTTAAAATATACATTAATATGTTGTTTTCTAAGTCAGTATGTAACCCTCAAAGTTCCAGTTTTATGTGAGTTTGACACTACTGGTCTAGAAGTTCACCCTTCTCACTTCTCACACAGCCTCTCCTGCCTCTCAGAACCTATAAGGAAAGTGCCCAAGTCAGTCATGTCTTTGTTCTTCTCTGGGTTCCACTCCTGACACTGGACTTCTCCACTTTTTCTCTGTGGCTACCTCCCCATCCTATTTCAGTTTCTTTTTTATGTGTTGTCAAACCCCATTAGAATGTAAGCTCTTTAGCAATAAGAAAAGAAAAAGGAATTAAAGGAATTAGAATAGACAAGAAAGAATGAAAACTATCACTCTTTGCAGATGATATGATGCCATACATAGAGAATCCTAGAGAATCAACTAAAAAACTACTTGAAAGAATTAACAACTTTAGCAAAGTTTCAGGATATAAAATAAATCCACATAAATTATCAGCATTTCTATATATGACCAACAAAGCTCAGCAGAAAGAGATAGAGAAATTCCATTTATAGTAACTATAGGTAATATAAAATATTTGAAAGTCTACCTGCCAAGACAAACCGAGGAACTCTATGAGCACAATTACAAAACACTTTTCACACAAATAAAATCAGATCTAACTAATTGGAAAAATATCAGTTGCTCATGGATAGGCTGAGCTAATAATAATAAAATAAAAATAATAATTTTACCTAAATAAATTTACTAATTCAGTGCCATATTAATCAAACTACCTAAAATTATTTTATAGAGCTAGAAACATAATAACAAAATCCATCTGGAAGAACAAAAGGTCAAGAATATCAAGGGAACTACTGAAAAAATGCGTAGGAAGGTGGGCTAGCCATATCAAATCTAAAGCTATACTATAAAGCATCAGCCATCAAAACTATTTGGTACTGGCTAAGAAATAGACTGGTGGGTGGAGCAGTGGAATAGGATAGGGACAGGAGACAGTCATAAATGACTACAGTAATCTACTATTTGATAAACCCAAAGACTCCAGCTTCTGGGATAAGAACTCACTACTCTTTTTTGCAGGGCAATGAGGGTTCAGTGGTTTGCCCAGGGTCACACAGCTAGTAAGTGCCAAGTGTCTCAGGCCAGATTTGAACTTAGATCCTCCTGAAATCCAGGGCCCGTGCTTTATCCAGTAGAACTCATTATTTGACAAAAACTGTTGGGAAAAACTGGAAGATAGTATGGCAGAAACTAGGCATAGACCAACAACATCTTATATCGTATACCAAAATAAGGTCAAAATGGGTACATGATTTAGACATAAAAGGTGACACCATATATAAATTAGGAGAGGAAGGAATAGTTTACCTCTTCTATCTATGGAAGAGTGTTAATTTTATTTTATTTTATTTTTATTTTTTTTATTTTTTTTTTATTTTTTTTTTAAATTCTAGCTAGTCTGTCTAAAATATTTAATGAGTGGTCGCCAATAAATTATAAGCTTTAGCAAGAGTTAGACTTTTAAGCATTTATTTATTTATTTATTTATTTTGAGATATTTTATTTTTTCCGTTACATGTAAAGATAGTTCTCAACTTTTGTTTATACATGCTTTACACTTTCAGATTTTTCTCCCTCCCTCCCTCCCCTCCCTCCCCCCTCCCCTAGACAGCAGGTAATCTGATATAGGTTATATCTATATATATCTATACATATACATATAGATATATATATATACACACACATATATATACACATAATAACATTAATCCTATTTCTGCATTAATCCTGTTACAAGAGAAAGAATCAGAGCAGTGATGCAAAACCTCAAAATAGAAAAAAAAAACAACAGCACCCAAAACAAAAGAAATAATATGGTTCAATCAGCATCTATACTCCACAGTTCTTTCTTTCTTTTTTTTTCTTGGATTTGGAGATCCTCTTCTATCATGAGTTCCCTGGAACTCTTCTGTACCATTGCATTGGTGAGAAGAATATAGTCCATCACAGTAGGTCAACACTCAATGTTGATGATACTGTGTACAATGTTCTTCTGGTTCTGCTCGTCTCACTCATCATCAGCTCACGTAAGACCCTCCAGGTTTCTCTGAACTCTTCCTGCTCATCATTTCTTACAGCACAATAGTATTCCATTGTATTCATATACCACAACTTGTCCAGCCATTCCCCAATTGATGGGCACCCCCTCAACTTCCAATTCCTTGCTACCACGTAAAGAGCAGCTATAAATATTTTTGTACATGTGGGTCCCTTTCCCCCTTCCATGATTTCTTTGGGCAAAAGACCTAAAAGTGGGATTGCTGGGTCAAAGGGTATTAAGCATTTATTAAGGAGAATAAGAATTTGGTAAAGAGAGAGAAAGGCCTAGATTCCTATCTATTAAAGGGAGAGCACATTTCTAGCTCCGCTCTCCACCAGAGTCCAGATGAAAGAGCCAGAGTCAGCCCCAGTCTCTTCCTTCCTCCTCCCACTCGTCCGCGTCACTTCCTGACTCCTGGTCTTGCCCTCAAAGACCTTCCCTTCATGGGCAGAACTCTTCTACAGTAAGTATCCAGCAGGTGGCGTTATTCCAATCATTACAAGAGAGAATAATTTGTGACCAAATAAGAAATAGAGAATATATGAAATGCAAAATGTATCATTTTGATTATATTAAATTAAAAAGATTTTGTACAAACAGAAGCAGTGCAGTGAAGATTAGAAGGAAAGCAGATAGCTGAAAAACATTTTTACAGCCAGTGTTTCTGATAAAGACCTCATTTGCAAGCTTAGGAAAAAAAACACTTTAATTTTTAAAAAAATATTTGAAATATAAGGACCTTGAAAACCTCCTAAAATTCTGCTTTTGTCTTGGTTAGTGAATTCTGGCTGGCCCCTTCTCATCACTAAGCCTCAGTTACTCTAATGAAGCCCTGGAGCTTCTGGGATGCTAAAGCTACTGAAGACACAGTCAGTTTTACTCCTGGGACCTCTTAATGATATCACATTTGTCTCTTCAGTCCTGTCACCCTCATTTCCCCCAATAGTCACTAATAGAGTATGTAATCTAAGCCTAGCACCCTGTATATGACCTTATACTGGTCCCTTGAGGGCACTAGATCTCACTTTCCCCTCCAGTCCCATTAGGGGTTTGTTTGCTTTTCAAAAATGTGCTTTTCTTTAATTTTATTAAAGCGTTTGAATTCTACCAACCCTGAAGGCCTTCTAAGATTTAGTCTTGGAGCTGTTTAGTGAATTATCACAGGTAAGCCAAATGGGCAGGTGGGCAGGATGGATTTGGCACTTTGTTTACTTTGATTATCTCAATGGATCTATTGAGTACCTTCCACTGCAAAACCAAGCTGCCACAGAGCTGAAGGGAAATGATTTCTGGGTGGTGTGCTCAGGGATCTTGGAAAGTCTACTTGAGGGAGTTTTGTCAGTTGGCCTTTGAGTGACAGTTTGATTTTGCTTTTCTCCAGCCTTTTTCAGCATGTTGCTATCTCCATTTCTGTCAGCAGATGGGGAAAAAAGACCATGGCATAATTTTTTCTTTTCAGAAATCATATGTAAAATGGAATTTTAAGACATCCCAGAAGGAGAAGAAAATATCCAAAGTCCTGTGGTGATGACTGGGCCTTTATCCTCTATGTTCTGATATGCAATGGCAACAGCCAACAACCACAAAAAGGGGACATGTAGGAACTTCAAATCCTTAAGTCTCAGTTCTCCTAAATAAGCATTGCAGCTGCCTATATTCTAAATTCACTGAAGGCCCAGTCGTTTTTACTACTTGGACTTTGTTAGTGATTTCCCATAGGTCTCTTTATCACTCTCAACCTCATTTTTTGCCAATATTAATTAATAGGGCAAATACTCTAAGCCCAGAACCCTTTATACTACTTTCCTTGTGTTTCTTTTTTTTTTGTTTGTTTGTTTTTTTTTTTTGCGGGGCAATGGGGGTTAAGTGACTTGCCCAGGGTCACACAGCTAGTAAGTGTCAAGTGTCTGAGGCCGGATTTGAACTCAGGTCCTCCTGAATCCAGGGCTGGTGCTTTTTTCCTTGTGTTTCTTAGGTGTCAGTTTCCCCTCCAGTTCTATTAAGGTTTTGGATTCATAAAAATATTTTTTCAGAAATTTTTAAAGGGTTTGGATACTAAGGACGCTAAAGGTTTTATTAAATTTAGTCTTTGACCTTTTTAATAAATTCACACAAATAAATAAATTAAAATCCCTAAGCCTCACTTTCCCTAAACAATCACTGTACCTACATAGATTCTAAATTCACTGAAGGCCCAGTCAGTTTTACTACTTGGACTCTGTTAGTGATGTCATATCACCTAATCCCTGCCCCTCAACCTAATTTTTTTTACAATCATCACTAGTAGGGAATGCACTTTAAGCCTACCACCCTGTATATTACCATGTACTAGACCCTTGAGGTCCAAAGATGTCAGTTTACCCTGCAGTACCATTAGGTGTCTAGAAGCTTTTTGAAAAAATTACTTTTCTTTAATTTTTTAACAATGTTTGAATTCTAAGAACCCTGAAGACCTTCTGGATTCAGTCTTTGACTTTTTTGGTGAATTCACACAGACCCCTTTACATGCCATGGCCTCTGTTTCTCTAATCAAGCACTGGAGCTGTTTATATTCTAAGGCCACTGAAGGCCCAGTTAGTTTTACTTCATGGATCTTGTTACTAATGTCACATTTGTCTCTACACCCACCTAAATCTTCTTTTCCCCAATATTTACTAGTAGGGCAAGGACTCTAATCCTAGAAACTTTTAGATGAACTCACACTGCTCCATTGTGCTCCTTAGGACTCAGTTTCCCCTTCCGTTGTATTAGAGATTTGGATGATTTAAAAAATTGTTTACTTTTATTTTGTCAAAGGGTTTTGGAGTCTAAGGACAAGCACTGGAGGTACTTATATTCTAAAGCCACTGAAGGGTCAATCAGTTTTACAACTTGGACCCTTTTAGCTATGTATCATCCATCTCTTTTTCACTCTCAACTTCATTTTTCACCAACATTCACTAATAAGGAAAGTACTCTAAGCCCAGAACCCTTAAGATGAACTCATAATCAGATGTTGTGCTCCTTAGGTCTCAGTTTCCCCTCCAGTTCTATTAGGATTTTGTATGACTTAAAATTTTATTTTATTTTTAAAGGGATTGGATACTGGAAGTCTTGTCAGATTTAGATTTCAAGCTGCTTAGTGAATTTTATTTTTAAAATTATTTGGCCACTAAGGACACTGAAGGCCTTGTCAGATTTAGTCTTGGACCTGCTAAGTGAATTCACACAGGTCCCTGCAAATCCTTACGTCTCAATTTCCCTACAGAAGCACTGGAGCTGTTTGGATTTTAAAGCCCATGAAAACCAAGTAATTTCTACAACTTGGACCTTTTTAGGTGATGTCCCAATGGTCTTTTTATACCCGTGATCCTCATTTTACCCAATATTCACTAGTAGTACATGTACTCTAAGCCTAGAACCCTTAAGATGAACTCACACTAGGCCCTTGAGCTCCTTAGGTCTCAGTTTCCCTTACAGTTCTATTAGAGGTTTGGATGATTTCAAAATTTATTTTATTTTTTAAAGGGTTTGAATACTAAAGCCACTGGAGGCCTTGTTATATTTAGTTTTGGACCTCTTTAGTGGATTCACACAGGTCCCTTCAAGTTCCTAACCCTCAGTTTCCCTAAAGAAGCACTGGACATATGTTGGGATTGTAAAGACAATAAAGGCACAGTCAGTTCTAAAGCTTGGAATATTTTAGGGTGGTCACATTGGTCTTTTTAGACCCCTCACCCTCGTTTTTCCTAATAGTCACTAGTTGGGCATGTGTTCTAAGCCTGGAACCCTTAAGATGAACTCACACTAGGCTGTTGTGCTCTTTAGGTCTCGGTGTGTTTTGCATGATTTAAAAATTTATAGAAACGATCAATAACTTCATCCAAGAGAATGACAACAATGAGACAACATACCAAAACTTATTGTATTCAGCCAAAGCAGTTCTGATGGGAAATGTTATATCTCTAAATGCTTACATGAATAAAATAGAGAAAGATGAGGTCAATAAATTGGGCATGTAATTTAAAAAGCTAGAAAAAGAACAAATTAAAAATACCCAATTAAATACTAAATCAGAAATACTGAAAATTAAAGGAGAGATTAATAAAATTGGAAGTAAGAAAACTATAGAATTAATAAATAAAACTAAGAGCTGGTTCTATGAAAAAAACCTTCGGTTAATTTGATTTTTTAAAAAAGAAAGAAGAAAACCAAATTACCAGTATCAAAAATGAAAGTGGCAAATTCACCACCAATGAAGTAGAAATTAAAGTAATAATTAGGAGCTATTTTGCCCAATTGTAATGCCAATAAATTTGACAATCTAAATGAAATGGATGAAAATTTACAAAGAAATAAATTTTTCCCAGATTAACTGGAGGAAATAAAATCTTTAAATAAGCCCATTTCAGAAAACGAAATTGAACAAGCCATCAATGAACTCCCTAAGAAAAAATCTCCAGGACCGGATGGGTTTACAAGTGAATTCTCCCAAACATTTAACAATTAATTCTAATACTGTATAAATTATTTGGAAAAATAAGTGGAGTTCTACCAAATTCCAAATTCCCATTATGACACAAATATTGTGTTGATACTTAAACCAGACAGAGCCAAAACAGAGAAAGAAAATTATAGGCCAATTTCCCTAATTTAATATTGATGCAAAAATCTTACATTAAATATTAGCAAGGAGATTACAGCAATTTATCCCCAGGATAATAAACTATGACCAAGTGAGATTTATACCTGGAATGTAGGATTGGTTCAACATTAGGAAAACTCACAACATAATCAACCACATCAATAACAAAACTATCCAAAATCATATGATTATTTCAATAGATTCAGAGCTTTTGACAAAATACAGCACTCATTCCTATTAAAAACATTAGAGAGGATAGGAATAAATGGAGCTTTCCTTAAAATGATAAGCAGCATCTACCTAAAACCATCAGGAAACATTATCTGTAATGGTGATAGGTTAGTGGCATTCCCAGTAAGATCAGGGGTAAACAAGGATTTCCATTATTGCCTCTGTTATTTAATCTATTCTAGTACAATAGTACTAGAAATGTTAGCTTTAGCAATAAGAGAAGAAAAAGTAATTAAAGGAATTAGGACAGGCAAGGAAGAAATAAAACTATCACTCTTTGCAAATGATATGATGTTATACTTATAGAATCCTAGAAAATCAACTAAAAAACTACTTGAAACAAATGAACAACTTTAGCAAAGTTGCAGAATATGAAATAAATCCACATAAATCATCAGCATTTCTATACATGACCCAAAAAGCTCAGCAGTAAGAGATAGAAAGAGAAATTCTATTTGAAGTAACTGTAGACAATATAAAATATTTGGGAGTCTACCTGCCAAGACAAATCCAGGAACTCTATGAACACAATTACAAAACACTTTTCACACAAATAAAATAAAACCTAAATAACTGGTAAACTACCAATTACTTATGGATAGGATGAGCTAATATAATAAAAATGACAATTCTACCTAAATTAATTTACTTACTCAGTGCCATACCAGACTACTGAAAAATTATTTTATAGAGCTAGAAAAAATAATAACAATATATATATCTATATGTATATGTATAGAGATATATAGATATAACCTATATCAGATTACCTGCTGTCTAGGGGAGGGGGGAGGGAGGGGTGGGAGGGAGAAAAATCTGAAATTGTAAAGCATGTATAAACAAAAGTTGAGAACTATCTTTACATGTAATGGAAAAAATAAAATACCTCATACATAAAAAAAATAATAATAATAATAACAAAATTCATCTGGAAGAACAAAAGGTCAAGAAAATCAAGGGAACTAATGAAAAAAATGCCCAGGAAGGTGAGCTAGCCTTACCAAATCTGAAGCTATACCATAAAGCAGCAGTCATCAAAACTATTTGGTACTGGCTAAGAAATAGAGTAGTAAACGACTTTAGTAATCTACTGTTTGATAAACCCAAAGACTCCAGCTTCTGGAGAACTCATTATTTGACAAAAACTGCTGGGAAAACTGTTAGATATTATGGCAGAAACTAGGCATAGACCAACATCTTATACCATATACCAAAATAAGGTCAAAATGGGTACATGATTTAGACATAAAGGGTGATACCATAGGTAAATTAGGAAAGGAAGGAATAGTTTACCTCTCAGATCTATGAAGGAGAAGAAGAATTTATGACCAAACAAGAGATAGAGAATATTATGAAATGCAAAATGGATCATTTTGATTACAATAAATTAAAAACATTTTGTACAAACAGAAACAAGGCAGCCAAAATTCGAAGGGAAGCAGAGAGCTGGGAAACAATTTTTACACCCTGTATTTCTGATAAAGGCCTAATTTCTCAAATATATAGAGAACTGAGTTAAATTTATAAAAATACAAGTCATTCCCCAGTTGAGAAATGGTCAAAGGATATGAACAGGCAGTTTTCAGATGAAGTAGTCTATTGCCATATGAAAAAAAATGCTCTAAATAACTACTGAATAGAAAATTACAAGTTAAAAAACCCTGGGAAGCTAGCTGGCGCAGTGGATAGAGCACCAGCCCTGGATTCAGGAGGACCTGAGTTCAAATATGACCTCAGACACTTAACACTTACTAGCTGTGTGACCCTGGGCAAGTCACTTAACCCCAATTGTGTCACACACACACACACACACACACACACACACACACAAACTCTGAGGTACCACCTCACACCTATCAGATTGGCTAATGTGACAAAAAAGGAAAACTTGTGATTTTATTGGTATAGGTAACTTCCTGTGAGGAAACTCCCTCTACCCATGCAGGTTGGCATCTGCTCTTCCAATTCTAGTCTTAGAGGAAGAACTGTGTGGAGTACAATGTAATGGACTTGATCAGTGGGGGGCCAAAGGTGAGAACTGAAGCTCGGTAGGAGTCAACTATCAGGCACCTTTGAGGTCATTTAATGAAATTCCTTCATTTTGCAGTTGGAGAAATTGAGGCTCAGAGATGGAAAGTGGTTTGCCCAAGGTCACAGAGGGAAGTAATAATTGGTAGAGGCATGACTTTAGATCTAGCCCTTTTCCCACTGTAACATGATCATGTAATGTAATATGAGGTAATATAATTATAATATGTAGCACAGTCATGTAACATAGCATGATATAATTATAATATATAACATGATCATATGACATAATATGATGATGGGGCCTGGGGAGCACATAACTGCTTAAGGAGTTATGTTCTCCCCAAGCCCCATTATCATATTACATCCTAACTACCTTTTGATGACTAGGTTGGTAAATGTATACAAGAAGGTAGGGAGGAATCATAGTATAGTTTCAGTTCTGGCTCTGCCACTAACAAGCTATGGTTAAGTCACTTTTTTTCAGATCTAAATAATTAAAGTAATATTTATTGTCCATGGGTAGGTAACATCAATATAATTTAAAGAGTGACATGTTTTACCTAGGTTATCTATTTATTCAATGTCATCCCAATTAAATTACTTTTCCTATCATAAAAGTATTTTATTATTTTCCAGTTACGAGTAAAGATACTTTTCAACAATTGTTTTCGTAAGATGTCAAGTCACTTTGACTCTCTGGGCCTCAGTTTCCTCTATAAAATTAGGGATCACCAGGGTAACTGTCATGATATCAGACAAAGCAAAAGCAAAAATATGCATAATTAAAAGAGATAAACAGATAAACTACATTTTACTGAAAGGTACAATAAATAATATCAGTACTAAATACATACGTACCAAATGGCATAGCATCTAAAGAAAATTTAAATTAGTTATAAGGAGAAATAGACAGTAAAATTATAATAGTGGAGGACCTCAATTTAAATAAACAAAAAACCCAGTTAAGAACCTGATCGAATTTTAGGAAAGTTAGATTCATAGACCTCTGGAGAATAGTGAATGGGAATATGAGCATACCTATTTCTCAGCTGTGCAGTTACATTCACAAAAATCAACTATTTATTAGGCCATAGAAACCTCACAAATGCAGAAAAGCAAATATATGAAATATATGGCTCTCACTGCTCCAAGATAATCCTTTTACACCTCCCTAATCAACTCACTCTCCACAGTGGCTTTTTTAAACCTTTATATTCTTCCTCAAACATCCCATGGCTCCCCATCTCCACACCCTCTCAGCTGAGATCCTTGCTTCATATTTAATTGAGGCCATTTGCCAAGAACTTCCTTTTCTCCCCTTCCCCTCATCTCACATCACCCAGATGCCTTCTGCCATTATATCCTCCTTCACCCCTGGTTCACATGAAGAGGTGACCTTTCTTACCAAGGCAAACCTTTCTGTTTGAACAAGTATTCCCATGTCATCCTAATTTCTACAAGAAATTGCCTCCACTGATCTTCACTTTCTTTCTTTACTGGCTGCTGTCCTACTGCCTACAAACATGCCCATGTCTCCCCCAACCTCAAGAAACCCCGACTTAATCCATCCCTCTCTGCTATCATCTCATATTTCTTCTACCTTCCTTTTGTGGCTAAACCCCTTGAAATAGGGACCTCTATTTTTCCCAAAGAAATCATGGAAGGGGGAAAGGGACCCACATGTACAAAAATATTTATAGCTGCTCTTTACGTGGTGCCAAGGAATTGGAAGTTGAGGGGATGCCCATCAATTGGGGAATGGCTGGACAATTTGTGGTATATGAATACAATGGAATACTATTGTGCTGTAAGAAACGATGAGCAGGAGGAGTTCAGAGAAACCTGGAGGGTCTTACGTGAGCTGATGATGAGTGAGATGAGCAGAACCAGAAGAACATTGTACACAGTATCATCAACATTGAGAGTTGATCTACTGTGATGGACTATATTCTTCTCACCAATGCAATGGTACAGAAGAGTTCCAGGGAACTCGTGATAGAAGAGGATCTCCAAATCCAAGGAAAAAAAAAGAACTGCGGAGTATAGATGCTGAATGAACCATACTATTTCTTTTGTTTTTGGTGCTGTTGTTTTTTTCTATTTTGAGGTTTTTCATCAGTGCTCTGATTTTTTCTCTTATAACATAACTAATGAAGAAATAGGATTAATGTTATTATGTGTATATATGTATATATATGTATATGTGTGTGTATATATGTGTGTGTGTGTGTGTGTGTGTGTGTGTGTGTGTGTATAAAAACCTATATCAGGGGAGGGGGAAGGGAGGGGAGGGAGGGAGAAAAATCTGAAATTGTAAAGCTTATATAAACAAAAGATGAGAACTATTTTTACGTGTAATGGAAAAAAAATAAAATACTTTATTAATTAAAAAAAAAGAAATAGGGACCTCTACCTCCTCTTTTCTGATTCTTTTAACTCTCTCCAATCTGGCTTCTGACCCCATCATTTAACCAAAACTGCTCCCTCCAAAGTAACCAGTGATGCCTTAATTATCAGACTGAATGGGCTTTTCTCAATCCTCATTCCTCTTTTCTTCTCTGCAAGTTTTTTTAAATTTTTTAAATTAAATTTTATTTAAAAAAATTTTTTTTCCAATTACATGAAAAGATATTTTTGAGTTCCAATTTTTTCTCCCACCTTCTCTTCCCTCCCCCCCAAAGCCAGCAAGCAACCTAATATAGTTATACATTACAATCATGTTAAACATATTTCCACATTAGTCATGTTGTAAGAGAAGAATCAGAACAAAAGAAAAAAACACACAAGAAAGAATAAACAACATCAACAACAAAAAAGCAACAAAAAGTGAAAATAGTATGCTTCAATCTGCATTGAGACTTAGTAGTTCTTTTTCTGAATATGAAGGGAATTTTCCACCATGAGTCTTTTGGCATTGTCTTGGATCATTGTATTGCTGAGAAAAGCCAAGTCTATCACAGTTGATCATCACACAGTGTCGTTGATATTGTGTACAGTGGTCTCTTGGTTATGCTCATTTCACTCAGCATCAATTCATGTAAGTCTTTCCAGGTTTTGTTTTTGGTTTTTTATATTTAGAATTTTATTTTCAAAACTACACATAAAATACAAATTTTGACATCAATTATTTTTTAAACTTTGTGTTCCAAATTCTCTTCCTCCCTCTTCTCCAACTTTTGACACTGTCAATCTTTCCTGGTTATCTTCCTGTCTGACTGCTTCTTAGTATCCTTTGCTGGATCTTTGTCCAGGTCATACTTGCTAACTATGGGTATTACACAGGGCTCTGTCCTGGGTCTTCTTCTCTTCTCCCTCTGTGGTACTTCCCTTGTTGATCTCATCAGCTCTCATGGATTCAATTATCATCTCTATGCTAATGATTCTCAGATCTACTTATCCAACCCTAACCTCTCTGCTTATCTTAAGTCTCACATCTCCAAATGACTATAAAACATCCTGAACTAGATGTCCTGTAGACATTTTAAATTCCAAATGTCCAAAGCCAAAACAAAAAAATGTCCCCTTCCAAATGTCCCCATTATTATCTAGGCCCTAGCTGCTTTTTCTTTTTTGTGTGTGTGGGGCAATGAGGGTTAAGTGACTTGCCCAGAGTCACACAGCTTGTGTCAAGTGTCTGAGATTTGAATTCAGGTCCTTCTGAATCCACTGTGTCACCTAGCTGCCCCCATAGGCCCTAGCTTCTTAAACTGTGGGTTGCAACCCCATATGGGGTCACAATACTGAATGTGGGAGTTATGAAAAATTTGGCAACAAAGGTTATGTATACTTATTTTATATACCTATACTTAGGGTCGCACAAATATTTCTTGGGCAAAAAGAGGTCAGAAGTGGAAAAATTTTAAGAAGCCTCGATCTAGGGTACCATCATCCTTCCAATCACCCATGCTTGCAACCTTGATGTCAGTCATCTTAAGTGCTCACTCTTTTTCACCCCCTCCCCCATATCCAATCCATTGCCAAAGTCTATCACTTTTACCTTTGTAGGCCCCTTCTCTCCTCTGACACTGCCACCCCTCTGGGCCGGGCCTTCATTACCTCACACTTGGACTATTGCAATAGTTGTTGGTGGGGCTGCCTGCCACAAGGCTCACTTCATTCTGGTCCCATCCTTCACTCAGCTGTCAAAGTGACCTTCCTAAAATTACCTCTCTCCTCAATAAACTACAGTGGATCTCTTTTACCTCTAGGATCAAATATTTAATCTTCTGTTTGGTTTTTGAAGCCATTCATCAACTGTCCCCCCCCCCCCCACTCCTGCTTATCCAGTCTCCTTATGTTGTCTTTGTGTTCTATGATTCAGTACTGGTGTCTTTGCTGTTCCTCACATGAGGCACTCCATATCCTAAATCTGACTGTCCCCCATGTCTGCAGTACTCTCCTCTCCTTTGTCTCTTGGCTTCCCTTGATGTCTTCAAGTCCCAACTACAACCCTACCTTCTACTGGAAGCCTTTTACTAGAAAAGGCCTTCCCTTTGTTGTTTTGTATTTGTCTTGAATATAACTTGTTTAATATATAACTTAAATAAAAATAACTACAGTTACTTGCATGTTGCCTCCCACATTCGATTTTCAGCTCCTTGAGGGCAAGGACTGTCTTTTACCTTTTCTTCTATCTCCAGCACAGTGTCTGGCACATTGTAGGCACTTAATAAATATTCATTGACTGACTGACTGACAAACTGATCCATATTAGCAGGTTAACTTTTAGGTGCAAGAAAGACTTCCTTTGGGAATATCTTTTCCTAAAAACCCTTTGTTATTTGTGCAGAGGTGGTGGGGTAGGGAGGGGTGGGGGTTGTTCATACAGGGGCAAAAATAGAGTTCTAGCTGTGACATATTACCAACAAACTGGTAATACGGTGAAATCATCCTTTGCAAGAAAAATGTGGAACTTAGAATGGGAGCTATTAATGCATCTGACATTTGCAGGGTAACGGAGAGCTCCAAACTAGTAGGAACTCAGGAGACCTGCATATGTGGATCTGGACGAGTCATTTTCCCTTACTGAGCCTCAATTTCCCTCTCTGAAATTCGAGTAGATAGTCCCCAAAGCACCTTTGAGCTCTGACATTTTGCATTTCTGTGATTAATCGGCAAGTGAAATGTTCCACTCTAGATGGCAGCCTCAGAAATTGCTCTCAGCTAAGTTATAGCTACAAACCAATTTGAACTAATATCACCTTTTGAAAGGAACCCAAAAAGTCAGCGAGTCAGTGTTTGGTGCAAATTAGAAATGTGATCCTTTAAGTGCTTTGATGTCGAAATGAGACTGACATTCAAGAAACTTCCCTTTCAGGTTTGCAAGTCATGTAATATCTTTGAGACACAGCTTTCCCAGTTGTCAAAGGGCCAAAGGGAGAAATAGTTCTCCTCCTACTATGGGTGGAGAATAATTTAGAGTTATACTTGTTTTTCAGTCATGAGTAACTCTCCATGACCCCATCCGAGGTTTTCTTGGCAGAGATACTGGGGTGATTTTCCATTTCCTTCTCTAGCTCATTTTACAAATTAGGAAACTGAGGCAAACAGGGTGAAGTGACTTGCCCAGGGTCTCACAACTACTAAGTGTCTGAGGCCAGATTTGAACTCAGAAAGAGGAGTCTCCTGATGACTCCAGGCTTGGTGCTCTATCTCCTATTACTGTGGAAAAGCAAGACCATCCTCCCACTTCCCTAGGCTCAAAATCTAGTTGTTATTTTGAACTCCTCACTCTCTTCCACCCCCTATATCCAAGCTGTTGTCAAAACCTGTCAATTTCATCTTTGCAGAATCTTGAATACAAACCCTTCTCCCCCTATGACGCTGACCCCCACCCTGGTACAGGCCCTCTTCGCCTCACACCTAGATCATTGCAATAGCTGCTGGTGGGTCTGCCCGGTACAAGTCTTTCCCCACTCCAATCCATCCTCCAGCTGCCAAGCACAGGACTGATCATGTCATCCCACTACTCAACGAACTCCAGTGGTTCCATATTGCCTCCAGGAGCAAATACAAAATCCTTAGTTTGATGTTCCAAGCCATTCTTTTTTTTATTGGTGAGGCAATTGAGGTTAAGTGACTTGCCCAGGGTCACATAGCTAGTAAGTGTCAGGTGTCTGAGGCTGAATTTGAACTCAGGTCCTCCTGACTCCAGGGCCAGTGCTCTATCCACTGCACCACCTAGCTGTCCCCCAAGCCATTCTTAACGTAGCCCTACCTTTGAAGTCTTCTTACACCTTATTCTTCAATACATTGCCATTGGCCTCCCTATAGTTCTTCAAATAAAACTTATAGCCTTTAAAGTTCCTCAAATAATCTCTTGGTTGCAGATATTTTTTGGCTGTTCTCAATTCCTAGAATGCTCTACCTTCCTCATCTCTGAATCCTAAGCTTTACTGGATTCCTTCAAGACCCAATTAAAATTTCATCTATAGGAAACCTTTCCCAATGCCTCTGAATTCTCGTGCCTTTCGGCTTTTAATTACTCCCCATTTTTCCTGTGTAGAGCTTGTTTCTATATATTTGTTTGCTTGTTGTCTCCTCCCATTAGATTGTGAGATCCTTGATGGCAGGAACTGATTTTTGCTTCTTTTTGTATCCCCAGTGCTTAGCACACTGCCTGGCACATAGTAGGTACATAATAAATGTTTATTGATTGCCACGTGGAAAGCACCTAGGCTAAACCCCACACCCTACAATGGAATGACACTAATGACACTACAGATGCCCAGTTTTGAGAATCTGTGCAGCAGTGGAATTTGTAGGAGCTAATGTAGAGGGCACCCAGATCCAAGTGACTTAGAAAGAATGACTGAAAAACCAAAAGGCCGAGGGAGAAAGTCTAAGTGAAAACCTAGCTCACAAACAGGTAAACTAACAGAGAGGTTCATAAAGACAGAAGGAAGAATGAGTAAAAGCCCAGAGAGGCCAAAATAGCATGAACAATGTTGTCATTGTTCTGTTATTTCGGTCATGTCCAACTCCTCGTGATCCCAGTTGGGGTTTTCTTGGCAAAAATATTGGAATGGTTTGCTATTTTCTCCTCCATCTCCTTTTACAGTTAAGGAAACTCATACAAACAGGGTTAAGTGGTTTACCCAGGGTCACATAGCTAGATTTCAACTCAGGAAGATGAGTCTTCCAAACTCCAGTCCCTGTGCTCTATCTATTGCAGTGTCATCTAGCTTCCCAGTATGAACAATATTATATCATAAAGGAAAATGAACTGTATTTTCTGAATCAAAAAGACAATTCTGCAAACTATCTAGGAATCAATAAATTCCAGAATGGTTCCAAAAGAAAACAAAACTGTTACAAGAAAATATTAGGAATAAATAAAGTTAGAAATTAGAGCTTTCGGACTTCCTGTGCCAAGATGGCCGAGTGAGGAAGCAACCCACTGAAGCTCTCCCATATTTCCCCTCCAAACTGAAGCATCTCAGGAGCAGGGAAAAAGCCTACCAGCCTGGAAGGAAAGGTCTGTCTTACCTGGGTGGGAGGGAAGTGAAGTCCAGGAGCAACAGCAGCAGCTTGTGGGCTGAGTCAGGGCTCTGAGCCTGGGACAATCCACCAGTGAGGCTCCACCCACCTGCAAACCAGCAGCTCCCTGGGCAAGTGAACAGTCTTGGCAGCATCATAGGGACCTTACCAGGTGCCCCAAGGCTGGCACAGACCACCAGGGAGGCTTTGACCCCACTACTGACCAGTAATGATGCTCCACCCAAGACTGGTCAACAGCAAATTTACACCCCTGCAACCTCCCAGCAGAGAGACTATTTCTAGGGCAAATCAGCAGGAGGGACTCAGCAGATCAAAACAAAATTACCCTTCCAGGGCCTGCTAGCAGAGATGCCCTGCTAACAGAGTAACCCAGCAGCAAGGTACCACCCCTGGGGGAGACTAACAACAAGATTACTCCTCCAGGGCCAGCCACCAGAAAGACTTTGGGTTTTTTTGTTGTTTTTGGGGTTTTTTTTGGTGAGGGAATTGGGGTTAAGTGACTTGCCCAGGGTCACACAGCTAATAAGTGTCAAGTGCCTAAGGCCGGATTTGAACTCAGGTCCTCCTGAATCCAGGGCTGGTGCTCTATCCACTGCACCACCTAACTGCCCCCAGAAAGACTTTGTTAACTAGCAACCCAGCAAAAGCAAGCAACTAAGCCCTAAAGCCCAGTGAAAACCACCAATAAGACCCAGAGTTGGGGGGGGAAGCTAGGTGGTATAGTGGATAAAGCACCAGCCCTGGATTCAGGAGGACCTGAGTTCAAATCTGGGCTCAGACACTTGACATTTACTAGCTGTGTGACCCTAGGCAAGTCACTTAACCCTCATTGCCCTGCAAAAAATAAAAATAAATAAATAAAAGACCCAGAGCCTCAGCACAAACCCTGGGACAGTTTAGAAAGAGAGCCCAACTCTATTAAATAATACCAAAGCACAGAAATGAGCAAAAAAAAAAAAACAACAATGAAAAAAAGCTTGAATATTGACAGTTACTACCGTGATAGGGAAAAATCAAGGCATAAACATAGAGGAAGACAATAGGAACAAAATGGCTACAGGTGAAGCTTCAAAGAAAAGTGTAAATTGGTCTTGGGCCCAAAAAGAATTCCTAGAAGAGCTTAAAAAGGACTTTAAAAATCAAATTAGAAAAGTAGAAGAAAAATTGGGGAAAGAAATAAAAATAATGCAAGAGAACCATGAAAAAGGAATACAAAAATTTACTGAGGAGAATAACTCCCTAAAAACAGATTTAGCCAAATAGAAAAGGAAGTACAAAAGGTTGCTGAAGAAAATAATTCTTTAAAAATTAAAATTGAATAAATATAAACTAATGACTCTATGAGACAACAAGACACAATAAAACAATTTAAAAAGTAAAAAAAAATGGAAGAAAATGTGAAATTTCTCATTGGAAAAACAACTGACCTAGAAAATAGATCCAGAAGAGATAATATAAGAATTATTGGACTAACTGAAAGCCATGACCAAAAAAGAAAAAAGCCTGGACAACATCTTTCAAGAAATTATCAAAGAAAACTGCCCTGAAATATTAGAACCAGATGGCAAAGTAGAAATTGAAAGAATCCACTGATCACCACCTGAAAGAGATCCCAAAATGAAAAATCCCTGGAACATCATAGCCAAATTTCGAAGTTCACAGATCAAAGAAAGAGTATTGCAAGCAGCCAAAAAGAAACAATTCAAATACCATGGAGCTACAGTCAGAATTACACAGGATTTGACAACTTCCACATTAAATAATTTCAGAAAAAGCAAAAGCAAAAATAGATCTAGTTAAAAGAGATAAAGAAGGAAACTATATCTTGTTGAAAGGTACCATAGACAATGAAGTCATATCAATACTTAACATATATGCACCAAATGATATAGCATGTAAATTTTTGAAGGAGATGTTGAATGAGTTACAGGAGGAAATAGATAATAAAACTATCCTAGTGGTGGACCTTAACATTTCCCTCTCAGAACTGGATAAATCTAACCAAAAAACAAACAATAAAGAAGTTAAGGAAATTAATAAAATTCTTAGAAAGTTAGATATGATAGATCTCTAGAGAAAATTGAATGGGAATAGAAAGGAATATGCCTTCTTCTTAGCAGTACATGGGACCTACATGAAAAGTGACTATGTATTAGGGCATAAAAACTTTACAACCAGATGCAGAAAAGCAGAAATAGTAAACACATCCTTTTCATATCATAATGCAATAAAATTACATTCAATAATGAACAATTGAAAGAGAGATTAAAAACCAATTGGGGGGGAGGGGCCAAGATGGCAGAGAGAAGCCAGCGAGTTGCTTAAGCTCTCCTTCTGTTCCCTCAAAATGAACATTAAATCAAGCCTCTGGAAGGATTCTGAAACTACAGAACCTGCAAATAGACAGAGAGACACAGTCTTCCAACCAGAGATAATTTAGAAGACTTCAGGAAAGGTCGGTTTTACTCAGGCAAAAGGGAGGCTCAGAGCACCACAGCACAGGGTAGATGGGGGCGGGGCAAGTCAGCTGAGTAACTGAGGCCCCTGGATCCTGGATCAACAAGCTGGTGACACAGCAGGACAGTGGCAAAACATACCTGCATCAGTCGAGAGGGCAGGTTGCCAGTTAGAGGGCAACCTACAGGACAGGCACAAACAGGCCTACCAATCCCAGTGCATGCTGCCAGCAAGCCCAGGGCAGAGAGAAATCCACAAGCCATACAAGCCTCAGTGTAGAAAGCCAGTGACACAGCCCCTATACCCCAGCACAAGAAGCTTGAAACAAGGACACGGGTGTCCCCACCAAAAAGAGCTCTTACCATTGGGAGCTTCTGTGTTGATAGGGAAGAGGCAAATACAAACTCAGATGAGGACAATACCCTCAAATTGCCTACATGTGAAGCCTCAAGAGGGAAGATGAATTGGTCTCAAGAACAAAAAGCCTTCTTGGAAGAGCTCAAAAAGGATTTTCAAAATCAATTGAGAGAAGTAGAAGAAAAAATGGGGAGAGAAATGAAAGCAATACAAGAAAATTATGAAAAAAGAATCAGCAGCTTGTGAAAGGAAGCACAAAAATTGACTGAAGAAAACAATTCCTTAAAAAATTCATTTGCCCAAATGGAAAAAAAGGTGCATAATCTCACTGAAGAAAACAATGTCTTAAAAATTAAAATTGGACAGTTGGAAGATAATGACTCGATGAGACACCAGGAATCAGTCAAGTAGAATCGAAAGAATGAAAAAATAGAAGAAAATGTGAAATACCTCATTGGAAAGATAGCTGACCGGGAAAACAGATGCAGGAGGAATAATTTGAAAATCATTGGACTGCCTGAAAGCCATGATCAGAAAAAAGGATCTAGATACCATATTCCAGGAAATTATTAAGTAGAACTCCCCTGATATTATAGAATCAAAGGATAAAATCGTCATTGAAAGAATCCACTGATCACCTCCTGAGACCCCAAAATGAAAACTCTGAGGAATATTGTAGCCAAATTCCAGAAGTATCCAGTGAAGGAGAAAATACTCCAAGCAGCCAGAAAGAAGCAATTTAAATATGGAGCCACGGTCAGGATTTCTCAGGACCTGGCAGCTTCAACATTAAAAGATTGCAAGGCTTGAAATATGATATTCCAGAAGGCAAAGGAGCTTGGATTGCAGCCAAGAATCTATTATCCAGCAAAACTGATCATTCTCTTTCAGGGGAAAAGATGGACATTCAATGATATTAGAGACTTTCAAGGTTTCCTGACCAGAAGTGAATAGAAAATTCGATCTTAACATAAAAGACTCAAGAGAAGTTTAAAAAGGTAAACAGGGGGGAAAAAGTTACTTAATAAGCTTAAACTGTTTACATCCCTACATGGGAAAATAATACTTATAATTCTTAAGAATTGTATATGTATTTGGGCAGACAAAAGGATTATACACAGAGGGTATAAATATAAATTATCTTTGATGTGATAATATAAAGAAAATTAAGGAGTTACAAAGGGAGTTTATGGGGAGAGGAAGAAAGGGGAGGTGGAATGGGGTGAATTACATCATATGAAGAGGTGAAAAAAACCTATTGCAATAGAGGGAAAGAAGCGAGGGTTGAACATTGTTTCAACCTTACTCTCACTAGATTTGATTCAAGGAGGGAATAACATATACATTCATTTGGATAAGGGATAAGGGGAAGGGGAAAAGGGGGGATGAATAGAAGGGAGGGCAGAAGCATGGGAGAAAAGGGTAAAGAAAAGGAAGGGGTATGATAAAAATGGAGGGCAGATTGGGGGAGGCAGGTGTAAGAAACAAAACATTGGTGAGGACGAATAGTGTGAAAGGAGGTGGGGATGTACAAAGGGGGTAAATAGAATGGAGGGGAATAGACAGTAATAATAACTGTGAATATGAATGGGATGAACTCTGCCATAAAATGGAAGCAAATAGCAGAGTGGATTAAAAACCAGAATCCTACAATATGCTATTTACAAGAAACACATTTGAAGCAGAGAGATACAAACAGAGTAAAGGTAAAAGGCTGGAGCAGAATATATTATGATTCAGGGGCAGCTAGGTGGCGCAGTGGATAAAGCACCGGCACCTGGATTCAGGAGTACCCGAGTTCAAATCCTGCCTCAGACACTTGACACTTACTAGGTGTGTGACCCTGGGCAAGTCACTTAACCCCCATTGCCCCACAAAAAAAGGAATGTATTATGATTCAGCTAAAGTTAAAAAAGCAGAGGTAGCAATCCTTATCTCAGACAAAGCAAAGGCAAAAATAGATCGAATTAAAAGAGATAAGGAAGGAAACTACATTTTGCTAAAAGGTACTATAGAGAATGAAGTAATAATAGTAGTAAACATGTATGCGCCAAGTGGTATAGCATCCAAATTCTTAGAAGAGAAGTTAAATGGATTATAAGAGGAAATAGACAGTAAAATTATACTAGTGTGGGATCTGAATCTTCCCCTCTCAGAATTAGATAAATTTATCCACAAAATAAATAAGAAAGAAGTGAAAGAGGTGAATAAAATGTTAGAAAAGTTAGACATGATAGATGTCTGGAGAAAATTAAATGAGGATAAAAAGGAATATACCTTTTTCTTAGCAGTACATGGAACATTTTCAAAAATTGACTATATATTGGGGCACAAAAACCTCATAGTCAAATGGAGAAAGGCAGAAATACTAAATGTATCCTTCTCGGATCATGATGCAATAAAAATTACATGTAATAAAGAGCCATGGAAAGGTAGAATGAAAATCAATTGGAAACTAAATAATTTCATTCTAAAGAATGAGTGGGTCAAACAACAAATCATAGAAACAATCAATAACTTTATCCAAGAGAATGACAATAATGAGACAACATACCAAAATTTATGGGATGCAGCCAAAGCAGTGATTAGGGGAAATTTTATATATCTAACTGCTTTCATCAATAAAAAAGAGAATGAGGAGATCAATGAATTTGGCATACAACTTAAAAAGCTAGGAAAAAAAACAAATTAAAAATCCCCAATTAAACACTAAATTAGAAATCCTGAAAATTAAAGGAGAAATTAATAAAATTGAAAGCAAGAAAACTATAGAATTAATCAATAAAACTAAGAGTTGGTTTTATGAAAAAATAATAAAATAGATAGACCATTGGTTAATTGGATTAAAAAAAAAAAGAAAGAAGAAAAACAAATTACCAGTATCAAAAATGAAAGGGGTGATTTTACCACCAATGAATTGGAAATTAAATCAATAAGTAGGAACTATTTTGCCCAACTGTAAGCTAATAAATTTGACAATCTAAATGAAATGGATAAATATTTACAAAAATACAAACTGCCCAGGTTAACTGAAGAGGAAATAAAATCCTTAAATAAGCCCATATTAGAAAAAGAAATTGAACAAGGCTTTAATGAACTCCCTAAGAAAAAATCCCCAGGGCCAGATGGGTTTACAAGTGAATTCTACCAAACATTTAAAGAACAATTAATTCCAATGTTATACAAATTATTTGGAAAAACAGGTGAAGAAGGAGTTCTACCAAATTTGTTTTATGAAAGAAATATGGTGGTGATACCAAAACCAGGCAGAGCAAAAACAGAGAAAGAAAATTATAGACCAATTTCACTAATGAATATCGAAGCTAAAATCTTAAATAAGATATTAGCAAGGAGATTATAGCAAGTGATAACCAGGATAATACACTGTGACCAGATGGGATTTATACCAGGAATGCAGGGCTGGTTCAACATTAGGAAAACTATTAACATAATCAACCACATCAATAAGAAAACTAATCAAAATCATATGATTATCTCAATAGATGCAGAGAAAGCTTTTGACAAAATACAGCACCCATTCCTAAGAAAAGCACTAGAGAGCTTAGGAATAGGTGGAGCTTTCCTTAAAATGATGAGCAGTATCTACCTAAAACCATCTGCAAGCACTATATGTAATGGAGAAAAGTTAGAGGCCTTCCCAATAAGATCAGGTGTGAAACAGGGATGTCCATTATCACCTCTATTATTTAATATTGTACTAGAAATGTTAGCTTTAGTAATCAGAGAAGAAAAAGGAATTAAAGGAATTAGAATAGGCAAGGGGGAAACAAAACTATCACTCTTTGCAGATGATATGGTGGTATACTTAGAGAATCCTAGAGAATCAACTAAAAACTACTTGACACAATTAACAACTTTAGCAAAGTAGCAGGACATAAAATAAATCCACATAAATCATCAGCATTTCTATACATGACCAACAAAGTCTAGCAGCAAGAGATAGAAAGAGAAGTTCCAATTAAAGTAATGGTAGATAATATAAAATACTTGGGACTCTACTTGCCAAAACAAATCCAGGAACTCTATGAACACAATTACAAAATACTTTTCACATAAATCAAATCAGATCTAAATAATTGGGAAAATACCAATTGCTCATGGATAGGCCAAGCTAATTTAATAAAAATGACAATTCTACCTAAATTAATTTACTTATTCAGTTCCATACCAATCAGACTACCTAAAAATTATTTTGTAGAGCTAAAAAAATAATAACAATTCATCTGGAAAAACAAAAGGTCAAGAATATCAAGGGAAATAACGAAAAAAATGCACAGGAAAGTGGGTTAGCTGTACCAAATCTGAAGCTCTACTATAAAGTGGAGGTCATAAAAACTATTTGCGGGGTGGCTAGGTGGTGCAGTGGATAAAGCACTGGCCTTGGATTCAGGAGTACCTGAGTTCAAATACAGCCTCAGACACTTGACACTTACTAGCTGTGTGACCCTGGGCAAGTCACTTAACCCTCATTGCCCCTAAAAAAAAAAAAAACCCAAACCAACTATTTGGCACTGGGTAAGAAATAGAGTGGAGGATCAATGGAATAGGCTAGGCACAGGAGACACAGTAGTAAATGACTTTAGTAATGTACTGTTTGATAAACCCAAAGACTCCAGCTTCTGAGATAGGAATTCAGTATTTGACAAAAACTGCTGGGAAAACTGGAAGATAGTATGGCAGAAATTAGGCACCTTATACTAAATAAGGTCCAAATGGGTATGTTATTTAGACATAAAAGGTGATACCATAGGTAAATTAGGAGAGGAAGAAATAGTCTGCCTTTCAAATCTTTGGAAAGGAGAACAGTTTATGACCAAACAAGAGATAGAGAATATTATGTAAGGCAAAATGGATGATTTTGATCACATTAAATTAAAAAGGTTTTGTACAAACAGAAACAATGCATCCAAAATTAGAAGGGAGGGAGAAAGCTTGGAAATCATTTTTATGGCCAGTACTTCTGATAAAGGACTCATTTCTAAAATATATTGGGAACTAAATCAAATTTATAAGAATCTAAGTCATTCCCCAATTGAGAAATGGTCAAAGGATATGAACATGCAGTTTTCTGATGAAGAAATTAAAGCTATCTATTGCCATATGAAAAAAATGCTCTAAATCACTATTGATTAGAGAAATGCAAATTAAAACAACTCTGAGGTATCACCTGACATCTATCAGATTGGCTAATATGACAAAAAAGGAAAATAATACATGTTGGAGAAGCTGTGGAAAAATTGGAACACTAATGCATTGTTGGTGGAGCTCTGAACTGATCCAACCATTCTGGAGAGCAATTTGGAGTTATGCCCCAAGGGCTATAAAGCTGTGCATACCCTTTGACCCAGCAATACCACTTTTGGGTCTTTTCCCCAAAGAGATCATAAAAAAGGGAAAAGGACCCACATGTCCAAAAATATTTTAGCTGTTCTTTTTGTGGTGGCAAGGAATTGGAAACTGAGGGGTTGCCCATTGTAAGAATATTTTTAAATGACTAGGCCTAATTTGGGGGGCTAATCTGACTGGGGTACTTAATCTGGAACTGTTGACTATTTGGCTATCTGACTGTGTTTAATTTAATATGGGCCATTTATAAAGTTCCACCACACTGCTCCACTCCCAAAATGATCAGCAAAATATTAAGAAGCCTCTTAACTAAATAAGCAAAGCAGAGTTTATTTATGAGATACTATTTAAAATAAAGAATACAGGGAAATAAAATGTACAACCTGACTGCTTTCCTGTGGTCTCTTTCCACTGTGTCTCTTTCCCACCTGCTGCGCTTCGAGTTTCTTGAATACAATAAGGGCCTTAGCCGCAAGAGGCCTTAGGGCACTCAGGTCCTCTCTTCTAACTCCAAGCCCCTTTCACTTTGTAAACCCCCTTACTTCTAACTTTCCTCTCCTTACTGCCACTGCTGAACCCCTGTGTTTCTTTCTCACAGACCTTCTGTCTGTCTGCTCCGTCAGTCTGCCCTTTGCCACCTTTCCGCCCCTCTAATCTTGTCCGCCTCTGTTAATCTTGTCTGCTGGCCTTTCCTCCTTGCTCCTAGTCCTGCTCATCTTCTCCTGCATCCTTGTAGCCCCGTCTCTAGTCTGTCATGCTCCAACCTTTCTAATCTCGTCAGCCGCCGCTTGACCTCTTCTCCACCTTGTCTCGTCTGTCCGAACCTCTTCTCCGCCTCGTCTCGTCCGTCCGAACCTCTTCTCAGCCTCTCTCGTCTGCTCCCCCTTCTCAGCCTCTCTCATCCATCCAAACCGCTCCATCCTTGTCCGCCCCTGTTGCTGTCTAACTCCCAGGTCTATGTATACCTTTTCTATCTCCACTCAAATCTCGGGGCTTTTTGTGCCCCCACAGACCAAGCTAATCCACCAGCCAGGGCTGCGGCTGGTGGGGGGGGGGTGCTGTGCTTCAGCCTCCCGTGCCTCAGCACAGGCTATCCAGGATCTTTCAGATAGCTCCGCTCAGGTCTGAGGGAGCTGGGGGCTTTTTTTCCCCCCAGCTGTCTGACCTAGTGTCTTGTACAGCCCATGGGGCTTTTGGGCTTAGCTGAAGCAGAGGGGGAGGGGCACCAGCCCCTCCCACACAGAAGAGACCCTGAGGGCCTAAGGCTTTCTAATCTCAGCCTAAAGGTAGGGTCCCCAAATCAAAATAAATTTCCACACTATCAATTGGGGAATGGCTGAACAAGTTGTGGTATATGAACGTAATGGAATTCTATTGTGTTGTAAGAAACGATGAGCAGGAGAAGTTTAGAGAAACCTGGAAGGACTTGCATGAACTGATGATGAGTGAGATGAGCAGAACCAGGAGAACATTGTACACAGCATCATCAACATTATGTGTTGATCAACAGTGATAGACTAGATTATTCTCACCAATACAATGGTACAAGAGAGTTCCAAGGGACTCATGGAAGGTGCTCTCCAAATCCAGAAAAAAAAAAAAAAAAGAAATGTGGAATATGGATGCAGACTGAACCATACTACTTGTTTTGTTTTTGGTGCTGTTGTTTTTCTTTTTTTGAGGTTTTTCCTTTTTGCTCTCATTCTGCTCTTATAACATGACTAATGCAGAAATATGTTTAATGTTATTGTATATATAAAATGTATACCAGATTGCCTGCTGTCTTGAGGAGGAGGAGAGGGAGCGGAGGGAGGGAGAAAAAATTGAAATTGGAAATCTTATGAAAACAAATGTTGAAAGCTATCTCTACATGTAACCGGAAAATAATAAAATCCTTTAATTTAAAAAAAATGTTGAAAGTTAAAAAAAAATTGGAAATTAAATAATTTGATCCTAAAAAACAAGTGGGTCAAAGAACCACATAGAAACAATTGTTAATTTCATTAAAGAAAATGACAATGATGAAATAACATATCAAAATTTATGGTATGCAGCCAAAGCAGTTCTTAGGGGAAAATTTATATTCCTAACTTCTTACATCAATAAAATAGAGAAAAAGCAGATCAATGATTTGGGCATGCAACTAAAAAAAAAAACAAACAGAAAATGAACAATTTGAATCCCCAACTAAACACCAAATTGGAAATCCTGAAAATCAAAGGAGAGATTAATAAAATTGAAAGTAAGAAAACCATTGAATTAATAAATAAAACTAGAAGCTGGTTTTATGAGAAAAAAACGATAAAATAGATAATCCATTGGTTAATTTGATCAAAAAAAGTAAAGAAGAAAACCAAATTACTTGTAACAAAAATGAAAGTGGTAAACTCACCACCAATGAAGAAGAAATTGAGACAATTATTAGGAACTATTTTGCCCAATTATATGCAAATAAATTTGACAATCTAAATGAAATAGAGGAATATCTACAAAAATATACATTACCCAGATTAGCAGAAGAAGAAATAAAAGAAATAAATATTTAACCCCATTTTAGAAAAAGAAGTTGAACAAGTCATCAGTGAACTTCCTAAGAAAAAGTCCCCAGGATCAGATGAATTCACAAGTTAATTCTACCAAACATTTAAAGAACAATTAATCCCAATAATATGTAAATTATTTGAAAAAATAAGTGAAGAAGGAGTCCTACACCAAATTCCTTTTATAAAACAAATATGGTGCTGATACCCAAACTAGGAAGAGCCAAAAACAAAGAAAATTATAGACCCATCTTGCTAATGAATATTGAAGCAAAGAATTTTAAATAAAATACTAGCAAAAAGATTACAGAAGTATATCACAAGGATTGTACACTATGACCAGGTTGGATTTATACCAGGAATGCAGGGCAGGTTCAATATTAGGAAAACTATCAGCATAATTGACCATATTATTAACAAAAGCAACAGAAATCATATGATTATCTCAATAGATGCAGAAAAGGCCTTTGACAAAATACAGCACCCATTCCTATTAAAAACACTAGAGAGCATAGGAATAAAAGGAACTTAACTTAAAATGATAAGTACTATTTATCTAAAACCATCAGCAAGCATTTTCTGTAATGGGGATAACCTAAAAGGCTTCCCAATACAATCACGGGTGAAGCAAGGATGCCCATTATCACCTCTATTATTTAATATTGTATTAGAAATATTAGCTATAGCAATAAGAGAAGAAAAAGGAATTAAAGGAATTAGAATAAGGAAACAAAACTATCATTTTTTGCAAACGATATGATATTATACTTATCGTAAAGAATCAACTAAAAAGCTACTTGAAATTATTAACTTTAGCAAAGTTGCAGGATATAAAATACAACCACATAAATCACCAGCATTTCTATATATTACCAATAAAGTCCAGGAACAACAGATAGAAAGAGAAATTCCATTTAAAATAAGTGTGGCCAATATAAAATACTTGGGAGTCTACCTCTCAAAACAAACAGAGCAACTATATGACCAGAACTGCAAAACACTTTTCAGAGAAATAAAGTCAGATCTAAACAACTGGAAAAATATTAATTGCTCATGGGTAGGTAGAGCCAATATAATAAAAATGACAACCCTACCTAAGTTAATTAATTTATTTAGTGCTATGCCAATAAAATTATCAAAAATATTTTATAGAACTAGAAAAAATAATAACAAAATTCATCTGGAAAAACAAAAGTTCAAGAATATCATGGGAATCAATGAAAAAATATGAAAGAAGGTGGTCTAACAGTACTATCAAAATGATCTGGTACTGGCTAAGAAATAGAGAGGTAGATCAGTGGAATAGAATAAATTACACTATAGTAAATGACTATAGGAATCTAATATACGATAAACCCAAAGATCCAAGTTTTGGGGGGAAAAACTGCATTATTTGACAAAAACTGCTGGGAAAACTGGAAAACAGTATGGCAGAAACTAGGTACACACCAACATCTCACATCAAATACCAAAATAAGGTCAAAATGGGTACATGATTTACGTATAACAGATGATACCATAAGCAAATTAAGGGAGTATGGAATCATTTATCTGTCAGATTTATCAGCAGGTGAAGAATTTATGACCAAAGAAAATATAGAGAATAAAATTAAATGCAAAATAGATCATTTTGTAAGGTCAAAATGGATACACGATTTAGACATAAGAGGTGATACCATAGGTAAATTAGGAGAGAAAGGAATAGTGTACCTATCAGATCTTTGGAAAGGAAAACAGTTTATGACCAAACAAGAGATAGAGTATATTATAAAATACAAAGTGGATGATTTTGATTACATTAAATTAAAAAATTTTTGTACAAACAGAAGCAATGCATCCAAAATTAGAAGGGAGGCAGAAAGCTGGGAAACAATTTTTGAGGCCAGTACTTCTGATAAAGGCCTCATCTCTAAAATATATAGGGAACTAAATCAAATTTATAAGAACCCAAGTCACTCCCCAATTGAGAAATGGTCAAAGGATATGAACAGGCAGTTTTCTGATGAAGAAACCAAAGCTATCTATTCCCATATGAAAAAATGCTCTAAATCTCTAATGATTAGAGAGATGCAAATAAAAACAACTCTGAGGTACCACCTGACACCTATCAGATTGGCTAAAATGACAAAAAAGGAAGATAATAAATGTTGGAGAGGCTGTGGGAAAATTGGAACACTAATGCATTGTTGGTGGAGCTGTGAACTGATCCAACCATTCTGGAGAGCAATTTGGAATTATGCCCAAAGGGCGATAAAGCTGTGCATACCCTTTGACCCAGCAATACCACTTTTGGGTCTTTTTCCCAAAGAGATCATGGAAGGGGGAAAGGGACCCACATGTACAAAAATATTTATAGCTGCTCTTTACCTGGTGGCAAAGAATTGGAAGTTGAGGGGGTGCCCATCAATTGGGGAATGGCTGGACAAGTTGTGGTATATAAATACAATGGAATACTATTGTGCTATAAGAAACGATGAGCAGGAGGAGTTCAGAGAAACCTGGAGGGTCTTGCGTGGGCTGATGATGAGTGAGATGAGCAGAACCAGAAGAACATTGTACACAGTAACATCAACATTGACTGTTGATCTACTGTGATGGACTATATTCTTCTCACCAATGCAATGGCAATGGAAGAGGATCTCCAAATCCAGGAAAAATAAAAAAGAACTACAGAGTATAGATGCTAAATGAACCATACTATTTCTTTTGTTTTTGATGCTGTTGGTTTTTTTTTTCTATTTTGAGGTTTTCCATCATTGCTCTGATTTTTTTTCTCTTATAACATGACTAATGCAGAAATAGGATTAATGTTATTATATGTGTGTATATATATATATATATATATATATATATATATATAACCTATATCAGATTACCTCCTGTCTAGGGGAGGGAGGGGAGGGAGGGAGAAAAATCTGAAATTGTAAAGCTTGTATAAACAAAGGTTGAGAACTATCTTTACATGTAACGGAAAAAAATAAAATACTTTATTAATTTTTTTAAAATAGATCATTTTGATTACATAAAATTAAAAAGCTTTTGCATGGGCAGCTAGGTGGCACAGTGGATAGAGCACCGGCCCTGGAGTCAGGAGGACCTGAGTTCAAATCCGGACTCAGACACTTAACACTTACTAGCTGTGTGACCCTGGGCAAGTCACTTAACCCCAACTGCCTCACCAAAAAATTTTTTTTAAATTAAAAAAACAAGCTTTTGCATGAACAAAACTATTGTAACCAAGATTACAAGGGAAGCAGAAAACTGGGAAAGAATTTTTGAAACAAATATCTCTGATAAAGGCTTCATTTCTCAAATATATAGAGAACTGATTCAAATTTATAAAAACACAAGTCATTCCCCAATTGATAAATGGTCAAAGGATATGAACAAGAAAGTTTTCAGGCAAAGAAATCAAAGCTATCTATAATCATATGAAAAAATGCTCTAGATAATTATTGAACAGAGAAATGCAAATTAAAACAACTCTGAGGTATCACCTCACAGCTATTGGAGTGGCAAATATAACAATAACGGAAAATATTAGATGGTGGAGGGGATATGGGAAAGCTAGAATGCTAATCCACTATTGGTGGAGTTGTGAAAAGATCCAACCATTCTGGAGAGCAATTTGGAACTGTGCCCAAAGGGCTATAGAACTATTCATACCCTTTGATCCAGCAATACCACTGCTAGGTTTATATTCCACAGACATCCCCCAAAAGAGAAAAAGACCTATTTGTACAAAAATATTTATAGCAGCTTTTTGTGGTGCCTAAGAATTGGAAATCAAAGGAATGCCCATCAATTGGGGAATGGCTAAACAAACTGTGGTATATGATGGTGATGGAATATTCTTGTGCTATAAGAAATGGCAAGCAGGATGACTTCAGAAAGGCCTGGAAAGACATGTATGAAATGATGTATAGTGATGTGAGCAGAACCAAGAGAACATTTTGCAAAGAGACAGAAATATTGTTTGATGAAGAATTGTAAATGACTTAACTATTCTCAAAAATGCAATGATCCTGGACAATGCCAAAGGACTATTGATGAAATATACTATCCATCTCTAAAGAAAGAACTGATATTGATGGAACAGACTGAAGCATGCTTTTTTTCACTTTCTTTCATTTTTTTCCTTTTATTCAAATTTTCTTATATAAAATAACTAATATAGTAATGTTTTACATAATCATACATATACAACCCATATCTGATTGCTTACTACCTCAGGGAGAGGTGAAGAAAGGCATGGAAGTGAGGATTAAAAATGGAACCCCAAACTATAAATAAAAATGTTTATTATTTTTAAAAAAGAAATTAGAGCTTTCAATGAGAATTGGGGGGAAATAATACAATAAACAATTTTCAAGCACCTACAATGTGCCAGCCACTGTGGTAAGTGTTGGGGATATAAATCAGAAAAAGAAAGTCCCTCACCTTAAGTAGCTTGCACTTTATTGTGGGAAGACAACACAGTAAAAGAAGCTACAAATCTAGGGATGGAGGTGGGAGTGGAAGAAGGTATCTGGCTCTGGGAAATGATGGAGATGGACTTGAATCTAGCTGGTGACAGATGAAGAGTTGGTTCAATCTCACAATTTGCAATTCTAATAACAAGCACCAGATTTTGCAAACATGGTGGAAAGGCCATCAAGTAGGAAGGAACACTAATTAGAATAAGCCAGAGTTGTTCTATAATCAAGAGAAACCATGGGAAAAAATGAAATAATACATTCCTAAAAGAAAAAAGCAACTCAAGATGTAATCCCAAATATTATAAACTTCAAATCTGGGTCTATTCATCAATTTAAAAACATGAACTTTCAATGAAAGAGGCATTTGAGGCATTGGATACAGAGAAAGAAAGAGGGATGAGAGAGAAAGAAGGAAAGAGACAGAGGGAGGGAGGGAGGAGAAGAATATTCAACTTATAAACAACTTGCTAACAAACACCTCAAGCAATGGAAACACAGGAAAAGGAACTAAGTATATAATAATCACAAAAATGTTAAGTAGTGAATCATTTTTTTCATATTTTAGGGTTTTTTCTTTATAAGACCTATAATTTCATCTTTTTGTGAGGTTTCTGTTGATCAGCTTTTCTACCAATAATGCTGTTCGACTCCCAAATGAGCTTTCTGTCCATTATGCAATATTACCTTTTTGTTTATAGGTTATTAATTTTAAAAAAGAAATTAAAATGTAGTCAAAGAAAGGACAATGTGGTATTATGACAGTGCGCAAAGGACCTATGGGTGTGAAGATTTAAGGGAGGGGTGTAAAGGGTCAGGATAAGAGAAGGTAGAAGACTGCAATGAACCCTGGGTAGGGGAAATATACACAGATAAGTCCATTAAAATTGCCTAGTAGGGCTGGCCAATGAGGAACTAGTCCTTAGAGCATGCTTAGCTTTTTCCTTCTTGGTGGGTTTTACAGGGCATGGGCATTATTCTCTGTCGGTTGCCAATCTAATACATTAAACTTTGGAAGCCAATTTTAGCTGTGATCACTCCCAGTCAGTACTATGGGATGATAAAAAGTCTTCTGATTGGCTGAAGGGCCAGGAGGACTGATGACTCAGTTAAGGCTGAGGCAGAGGTGAAAGTGCATATAAAAGTTTGAGTGGATGGCCTCTCAGTCTTGTCTCTAGTGAAGAGCTTCTATGAGCTTAAGGGTTGAGGAAGAGCAGCAGCGAGCTCCATTCTCTCCATCTAGCCTCTATGTAGCTGTAAACATATGTTACCTGTTTCTTCTGGTTTATTCTTTCCTGATTTTAGGTGAATGAGTATCTGGGGACAAGAGTAACCAGGTTATGGCCTTGTGAACTTTAAAAGCTCAGAAGAAGCATCAGAGGTGCCCTCAGCAACTCTAGTCAGTAGCAGAGACACCTGGATCCAGCAGCAGGAGCTACCAAAATGGCCCAGCCAGCATTAGTTTGACCTAACAGCTGAGACCTCATTGAAAGGAACCATCCTTATGGAGCAAGTGGGCAACTCTATTGTCAGTCACAGCCTGACACAAACTTAGTGACTCAAGGAAGACCCACATGTTGCCTACATATGTGCTCACTGCATTAGAATCAACTACTGTAAGTCTGAGTCTACTATCTCCAGGGGCCACTGTGTGTGTATATGTATGTATAATATGCATACATGTATGTATGTGTGTGTGTGTGCGTGTGTGTGTGTGTGTGTGTGTGTGCAAGGGGACAATTAACTTTCAGTTTGGGGGATGTATTTGTACTCTCTGGCCTTGCTCCACTTTCTTAATAAATATCCCTTTGTAAAAGGTAATTGATGTCAGCTGATTGATACATATATTGGTTAATACACCAGATGGGGGCTCATGAATAGTAGCATAGGAAGGAAGGAAGGAAGGAAGGAAGGAAGGAAGGAAGGAAGGAAGGAAGGAAGGAAGGAAGGAAGGAAGGAAGGAAGGAAGGAAGGAAGGAAGGAAGGAAGGAAGGAAGGAAGGAAGGAAGGAAGGAAGGAAGGAAGGAAGGAAGGAAAGGAGGGAGGGAGGAAACTTTTATTAAGTACTTACTGTATTCTAGGCACTGTGCTAAGTGGAGAGCAAATATTACCTCATGTGATCCTTATAAAAACCCTTTAACCTAGCCATACATTTCCAATCTTTTTACACCTTATGTTTCAATCCAGTGACACTGGCCTCCTTACTATTCTTCAAATAAGATGTTCCATCTCTCAGTGCCAGGTTATTCTTAGCTGTCCAAATTTGGTGCTACTATGATCCCCATTTTACAGATGAAGAGACTGAGGCAGGCAGAAGTTAAATGACTTTCCTAGGGTCACAGAGCTAGTACGTGTCTGAGGCTGGATTTGAACTAGGTCTTCCTGACACTGGTTCCAGTGCTCTAGCCACTGCAGTGCTTCCTTGCCATCGGAATCCCTCCAGGTGTCCTTAAAATCCTGAGAGTAGCTATTGCTACCTGACTATTGTCAGCCACTCTGTAGGGACTCAACACGTCAGTATAAGTGTGGTTTGGAAGAGTAAGCCCTGAGAGGGTACTACATATATAAAGTAAGTACTGATTAATTGGGGTGCAGGGGGAAGAGGATATGCATTAGCACAATGGGGGAATTAGGAAATGTCTCATATTGGATATGGCATTTGACCTGAACCTTTAAGGGAGCTAGGCATTCCAAGAGGTCGAAGTGAGGAAGAACATTCCAGTTAAGGGAGACAACCTGTGGAAAGGCAGAAGGTATGTGAGGTGGGGGACAATATGAAGACAGTCTGGAAAGAGGGTGGATCAGAACTGTGGAGGGATTTAGTAAGAGTACTTCATCAATAAACTCTTGATGATAAACAGAAGAGTTTGGATTTTATCCTAGAAACAAAAGGGAGCCACTGATGCTTCTTGAAGAGGGGTGAGACCTGTGCTTTAGAAATATCAATTTGGCAGCTGAATAGAACAATTGAAAGGACAAGAAGTCAAAGGAGCAGAAGGGAAACAATGGGAAAAAGTTGAAATGAAAAAGGATGAGGGTTACCATATGTCAAACTCTATTATAGAGGAGTAATCATCAACTATTTTGCATTTTTTGAAAAGTGGAAAATTGAACAGTGAAATTGTTGTTTGTCCTTTATTCATTCATGACTTACACTGCATTGGATTTAAGTGAGGGAGGGCTGTGCAAGGTCACCAACCTCACTCTCTCCTCCAGAGCCATCTGGGTCCAGTGGCAAGATTATACATCAGGACAACTGGAGAAGGCCATGGATATTTAAGGCAATTGGGGTTAAGTGACTTATCCAGGATCACACATCTAGTAAGTGCCTGAGGCTGTATTTGAACTCAGATCTTCCTGACTCCAGGTCTGGTGCTCTAACCACTCATCAGAATGACTGGAGATGGCTCTGAATGTTCAAGACAATTGGGGTTAAGTGACTTATGCGGTGTCACACAGCTAGTGACTGAGGCCAGTTTTGAAGATGAGTCTTCCTGACTCCAGGCTTAGCACTCTATCCACTGCAGCACCACCTAGCTGCCCCAAGGGATAGAGGAAATCACAAAAGACACAAAGGACACTTGTTTATGTAACTTCAAAAGGCTTTTGTGAAAACTAAATCAACTTAATTAAAGTAAGAAGGAAAACTGTTGACATTAGGAGAATATCTTCCAACATCAATTATCTCTGATAAAACTATAATTGATACAAATATTTGAGACCAAGAGTAACTCTCCAATAGATAAGGGCTCGAAGAATATGGAGATAAAAATTATTCAAGGGTGTATTGATTAGGTACTGATGTTAATCACTGAATCAGTGACACAGAGTTAGTAACCAAATTCTTATTATACTAAGAGGCGGGCTACACCGATAACTTACCAGTCAGTGAACCCAGAGTATTCATGTTAATGCCCTTATATAGAATCTAAATACATGAGCAGGATGGCTACAATGGAATTGCAGAGAAAGCAGGAGGGGAAGATAAAAGCATACAAATTGGGAAACAAACAACAGAAAAGGAAGATAAGGATGTCTATATCAGTTAAGTCAGGGAGCAAGCTGCTCAAAACTGGAGCTGAAGTTTTTATCTTAAGCTTGATTCTGCAGACTTCAGCAGGATGTGTGACCTGCTTCAAGCAGATGGTGTCAGGAAGCTCAAGATAGAGACTAGGGCAGTGTTTTTCTTAGCATAGTGGTGGCAAGAAACCTGAGCCAGAAATTCTCTTGTCACAATATGAACAGGCAGTTTAAACAAAGTGCAAACTATCAAGAACCAGATGAATGATTGCTCTGGATCACTATGAATAAGAGAAATGCAAATAGAAATAATTCTGAGGTTTCACCATCAGATTGGCAAAGATAACAAATGATAACAGTAAATGTTGGTGGGGCTATAGGAAGATAGGCACACTATATTATTATTTTGGAGTGGTGAATTGCTCCAACCATTCTGGGAAACAATCAGCAAGTATTTATTAACCACCAACTGTGTGCTCTGGCACAATAGCTGCTGCTGGGCAAGTGGATGAAGGAGAGATCCTCTCTCTATCCTACTGGAAGTGTGAGAAAGAACTTTGTTCCAAAGCAGGCAGCACCCAAAAAGATTGCAAGCTATTTCTTCTCATTTTGGGGGGCAGGGCAATGAAGGTTAAGTGACTTGTCCAGGGTCACACAGTTAGTAAGTGTCAAGTGTCTGAGGCCAGATTTGAAATCAGGTCCTCATGAATCCAAGGCTGGTGCTTTATCCACTGCAGCGCCACCTAGCTGCCATCTTCTCATTCTTCTTATAAGTCTACTGAGTTGATGGCTTTTCACAACTCATCTGTGACACAGCATCCCTGTCACAGGGACCAAGAAACCACAATGGATACAGGAGCTAATCTGTCCAGAGGAATGTTGGCATAGAGGTAGGCTAGCAGCGAAATGAGGAATATGCTGTTGGATATGGCTTGTACTGCTTAGCTCCATTTCTTTATTACAAGAGAGGACAAAGGGATTGGGAGTCATTGGGAAGTAACAATGATCTTTATTTTGGGGGGGGGTTGAGGGGTAGTGGGGGTTAAGTGACTTGCCCAGGTTCACACAGCTAGTAAGTGTCAAGTGTCTGAGGCCGGATTTGAACTCAGGTCCTCCTGAATCCAGGGCCAGTGCTTCATCCACTGTGCCACCTAGCTGCCCCTTAATTTTTTTTTAACAATGATCTTTAAAAAGGAAAAAAAAGCATTTGTTTTTCTTTACTCTCAGTCAGTCATGTAACTAGAGAGGTGGTCTCTTATAGAAAATAATTTTGTTTCCTTCTCATCAAGGATACCCTGAATACCTACTTAGGTAATTTTTAGAAAGATGAGAGATTAGGCACATAAATTGGGAGTTGCTGCTATCACTTTGGGTGGGTAGTAATATCATTCATGATTTTGCCCATTGTTTTTTGAAATATCTTATACAATGGTCCTCAATGCTTGCAAGATTCAGCTACTTTGATCATGGATTTCTTTGGTGAAGATTTGATCTGGTCCAGTTACTTTTCCCAACTTCATTGATCCAGGTTACATTTCAACATCAGCTGCTAAGGCGTTCAAATGAAGTAGCTTCACTGTCACTGATGATCAAAATGGTCATTATTGAAATGATGGTACATTTTTTTCTATTTTCCTCTCTAACACTGTGACTCAACTGGATAATCCAGGCTAGCCCTCTACCTCATGAGTCTATATGAAGGAAGGAAGAAAGGAAATAAACAGTCATTAAGCACTAACTACATGTTAGACCCTATGTTAAGTCCTGGGGACAAAGAGAAGCAAAAAGACAGTCCCTGCCCTCAAGTCGCTTACATTTTAATGGAGAAAGATAGCACACAAAAGGTAGATGAAAGGGGGGTTGGGGAAATGAAGGTAATTGTCCAGGATTTCTAAGTCCAGAGAAAGTCTGGAACAGGGTGGAGAGAAGAAAAATTGACTCTACTGTTCAGGACTATTACAGAACACTATCAAAATAGTGAAAGGAACTACAAAACAGTTCCAACATCAGGATTCTCATTGATTAGGAACTCCTGTGAGCTTCCCAGCACAATCATTCTCTTTCTTTCTCTCTTTCACTATCTCTGTCTCTGTCTCTGGGTGTCTTTGTCTCTCTGCCTGGGTGTCTCTGTCTCTGTGTGTCTCTCTTCCTGTCTGTCTATATCTCTATGTCTCTGTCTATCTCTCTTGGCTATAGCTTGCCAAAATATCAGAAAGGGACTAGTGCCCCTTTAGCTGTCAAAATAAATTTACATCTCTTTCTCTGTGTGGGGGCTCCCAAAGGAGGCATATTGGGCTCCCAGAAGATACCAAAAGATTCATCAAAAGGATGGGTCCTTGGAGATAAAACATGGTGCAAGAGAACACCAAAACACCCAAATAGCCATGTTTTTGCCATTTTCTGAAATTACACTGTAGCTAATTGGCCAAGTGGGTAAAGCATTGGACCTGGATTCAGGAAGATCTGGATTTAAATCCCACCCCAGACACTTGTGTGATCCTGAGTAAGGTACTTAATACCTCTCAGCTTCAGTTTCCTCATCTGTAAAATGGGAATGATAATAGCAACTCTCTCACATGGTTGTTGTAGGGATCAAATGAGAAATATGTCTAGCACCTTGCAAACCTAAAAGAGCTATATAAACCTTAGCTGTTATGATTATTTTATTATAAAAAGTACAAATTTTTTAAAAAGTACAAATTCAACCACAGAAACATGAAGCATGTTTTTGAAGTCTTGATTTCTATCCAAAATCTTTATTTATTGATGCAGGATGTCAAAATTTCAAAAAAAATTATAGAAACATCCTATTAGAACAGAAGGATCAGGGGCAGCTAGGTAACGCTGCAGTGGATAAAGCACCAGCCCTGGAGTGAAGAGGACCTGAGTTCAAATCCGGTCTCAGACACTTGACACTTACTAGCTGTGTGACCCTGGGCAAGTCACTTAACCCCCACTGCCCCTCAAAAACAAAACAAAACAAAAATAAGATCATTGTTACTTCCCAATGACTCCCAATCCCTTTGTCCTCTCTTGTAATAAAGTCACTTAATTCTCATTGCCCCACCAAAAAAGAAACAAAACAGAAGGAGAACAGGACCTAATTTTCCCAGTACTGTTAAAGGCATAACCATCTACCCTCCCAGACCCCCTAGTTTATAACCTAGGTATCATCCTCAACTCCTTACTCTCAGACCACACATCCAGCTGTTTCTAAGACCTATTGTTTCTAACTCTGTACTATCTCCCCTATGCATGTCTCTTCTATCAAATCTCAACTCAGGCACTTAATAGCTGTGCGACCCTGGGCGAGTCACTTAACCCCAATTGCCTTAAACATCCAGAGCCATCTCCAGTTGTCCTGATACATATCTTGCCACTGGACCCAGATGGCTCTGGAGGAGAGAGGGAGGAGTGACCTTGCACAGCCCCTCCCTCACTTAAATCTAATGGTATGCAAATCATGACATCACCCCATGTTATGGTCCTCTTTGAGAACGATGGACAAACAACAAGAACAATGCTACCCCCACTCTGAAGCAGGCCCTCATCACCTCCCACCTGGACTACTGCAATAACCTGGTGGATAGCCTCCCAACCTCAAGTGACTCCCCACTCTAGTCCATACCTCAAAGCAAAGGAACATTTCCATATACCCAGTTGAACAGAAAAAGAGGATTGTACATGAAATTTCAGGTCTCTATTATATGCAGCTTGTTTTTCTTTGAAAATATCTAATAAATGAATAATATTTATGTTATATATATATCACATGCATATAATGTATGATGTATGTTACATATTTATATGTAATACATTATATAAATGTATTATTCAAATGAATATATAAATTTTAAAGCCATCCATCTGATCTCACTTCAGTTCTCTTCCATGCATTTAAAAATGCTTTAAAGACACTCTTTTCTTTTCTTTCTTTTTTTGGCCATCGTGTCATTCCCAATTAAAAAAAAAAAAGAAAATGAGACATGAAATCCCTTTAAAACTGTTCATAATCAAGCCAAATAAATTCCCACACTGATTGTGCCCTATTTTGCACCCAGAGTCCCCCACCTCTCTGCCAGGAGTGAAAATCAGTTTTTTCATTGATCAGAGTTCTTAAGTCTTTCAAAGTCAGAAAAGGCAATTTTCAAAAGAATAAATGTCAACTATCAACAAGTATATGAAATAATGCTCTGAATTAATACTAATAAGAGAAATGCAAATGGAAACAACGATAGAGTTTTACTTCACAGCCATCAGATCAGCAAAGGAAAAATGACTTATGTTGGAGGGACTGTGGGAATACACAAACATGCATTGTTGGTGGACCTGTGAATTAGTACAACAGTTCTTTAAAAAAACTTGGAATAACATTTAAAAAAATTCCCACAAAGCCACAAGGGGCAATGCAACTAGGTGGATGGACAGCTAACCTTGGAGCCAAGAAGACCCAAGTTCAGGTCTTGCCTCTGATACATATTGGCTATATGACAAGTCACTTAACCTCTCAGTATTCTAGGCAACTCTCTGAGGTTACAAGTTACAGAGAATGTTCTGAGGAGTTTCTTCATCTGGGCGTTCTCTTTATCAATAAATGTACAGGTGCAACCCCTATCCCTGGAGACAGCTAGTGATACAATGGATAGAGCACTGGACCTGAAGACAAGAAGACTGAGTTTAAATCTGGCCCAGATACTTACTAGCTGTGTGACCCTGGCCAAGTCACCTAACCTCTGTCTGCCTCAGTTTCCTCAACTATAAAATGGGGATTTTACCTCCCAGGGTTGTGAGGATCAGATGAAATATTTCTGAAGTGTTTAGCATAGTATCTGCCAAATAATAGACGTTTAATAAATGCCTAATTTTTTCCTTCCAATAACAGGCAGTTAACAACTACTTGTTTCCTTCCTTTCCTCTTATACCTACTAAAAGTCACTAAGCAATATATACCCTTTATCTAGTGATAACATATAGGGCCAGGGAGGTCAGAGACAGAAGGACAAGGGGTCCCATATATAAAAAAATATTCATAGTAGTACTTTTTATAGCAGAAAAAAACTAAAAGAAAAGTGGGTGCTCATTGACTGGAAAATGGTTGAACAAATTGTGGCATCATAGAATCATTGATCTAAAGCTAGAAAGGACCTCACTTTACCCTCACTTTATTGATGAGAAAATATCAGAGATGGAAAGTGACTTGCCCAAGGTCACACAGGTAGTAAGTGGAAGAGTGATGACTTGAATTCAGCTCATGTGACTCCAAGTTCAGTGCTATTGCACCATGAGAAATGACAAACATGAATAATTCAAAGAAACCTGAAAAAGAGTTGTATGAACTGATACAGAGTGAAGTAATCAGGTCCGGGCAAGTGATTTCCATAATGATTACAATAATGTAGAGGGAAATGACTCTGAAAGACTTCTCAATGTGATCAATGCAGTGGTCAATCATGACCCCAGGACACTGATGGTTAAGCATAGCTCCCATCACAGCAGAGAGGTGGTGGACTTCAGGTGAGGAATGAGACATACATCTTCAGACATAGCCTCTTTGTTCTGTTTAAATGTACTGTGTTAGAAGGAAGGGGGTCTGTTGCAGTGAGATGAATAATTAGAAAGTTATAGCGATAGAAAGAAGAGCATGAAGAAAACATTTTTAAAAAGAGATCAGATGAGATGACATCCCTGGACTGGATTTGGCCCCATGTACAAATGCAGAGCAGCATGGGATCAGGAAACTAGCCACACAGCCGGGCAAAGGTGAGAAGGGAGTCTGACAGGAAGACCAGGTGTTGTGTGAGAGCCCGAGCTCAGTCGAGAGGCTTCTGGCAACAGAAATGTCCCAGCTGGTCATCTCTGTGCTCTATCTATGTCTCTGAGAACAGGAAGGGGAGTCTGCCAAGGCCTATTGCATACCTCTGGGCTGACAGCATTCCCCTCCCTGGCCTCCAAGACTGCTGAGCCAGCTCTTGGAGATCCAGCCCAGAATCCAGGAAGGCTTTCCATGGAGCTAGGAGCAATCTCTAATCTTGGTGACATTGGACCTGGAGAGATCCTGTAAGATCAATAGTCCAAAGTCCAGTTTAAATAATTCTCCTTGGCCCTGGGTTGTAAAGAGGAAAAGGGGGTGCCCATTGGGGGGTGGAGTGGGGGAGAAGAAGGAAAGAACTGTTCAAGCGTTCCCAGGATAATCTGTTTAGAAACAGGCTAGTTGCACATAATAGCTCTCCCAAAGGTCTAGACTTTTAACCTCCCTATGGAAAATAGGGCATTCCTGGCCTTGTTTCATGTACAAGGGATTCTGTGTTAATAAGGATAGCTATGTCCACTCCCTTTTCTCAACATTTCTTTGTAGGCCAAGTAGAATCTTGCTTAATGTTTCACTATAAAGAAGAAAATCGATTTCTAAAAACTATAAGGAACAAAAGAATGTGGTAGAGAGGAAAGGAGGGAGGCCGATTAAGTTCATCTTTCATATGCATTTAAAAAGGTTTACTTGGCTTTCTCTGATCATCCTGTCAGCAGAGATGGAGTGGTGTAATGGCTAGTGCTAGCCTTAGGATGAGGAGACCTGTGTTCCAATCCTGTCTTTAGTATCTACAGTGCCTCAGGGAGCAACCATAGTTCCAGAACTCATGATAAAATGTGCAACCCACCTCCAGATAGAGAAACAATGATCTCAAAGGGCAGACTGAAGCATATTTTTTTTGGACATGGCCAATGAGGGAATGCGTCTCACTTCATTATGTATGTTTGTACCCCATCTTGAACCATGATAAGAATAAACTGGGTCAATGAATTCTTTCACATGGAATGTTTTTAAAAGCTCATTTTATTCTGCAGAATAGGAATAAAATACTGTAAATTTACCATCCACTCAACCAATGCAATAATTAAGTACCTACTATGTGCCACACATTATGTCATGTGCAAGGAATGCAGCAGAAAACATGAAACAGTCCCTGGAGGGGAGTTTGGTTTGGCTTGGAGGTTTTGTTCTATCGTGTTTTTCTTGCTTGCTCCCATCAATGGGAAGAGGGGGTGGCAGGAGGGAGAGTTCAGAGCTCAAAATAAAATAAAATTGAATTAAAACCTTTAAAAAAATTAACTCTAGTGGATAAAGCACCAGCCCTGGATTCAGGAGGACCTGAGTTCAAATTTAGCCTCAGACACTTGACACTTACTAGCTGTGTGACCCTGGGCAAGTCACTTAACCCTCACTGCCCTGCAAAAAAATTAACTCTAATTCCTCTCTGCCCCTGGCTATCTCGTATCTGCTCTATCTGTGGTTTGTGTACACCTATTTCTGTGTTGCCTCGCCCATTATAATGTGAGCTTCTTGAGGGAGTATTTTATTATCCCACTTCTGCAGAGTGAAAAAAAGAACTTTTTCAAACATTCCAGATGAAAGAATTTGTTGGCTCAGTCTGTTATTATCGTGGTTCATTTACAGATGTTCATCATAACCTCACTTATAATTGTAAGATTCAATCCTGACATGCCAACTTTAAAGAAAACACATATGCTTGTTCTTACTGGTCTCTTTTGCTTAACTGTTTTTCTTTGTTAAAAGGGAGGAGTCAGTGGGGCGGGGGGGAGGGAAGCAACATATTCACAAATAGCTGTGATGTAAAAATTAAAGGCATCAAATGGGAAGTAGTCAATAAAGGAAACACAGGGACACAGGCACATTCCACATAAGGAGAATTTGAACTGTTTGGACTTGGCAAGTCAGGGATAAGTTACATTAGTGCCTTTCTCTGAAAAGTAGTTAGAGCCCTGCTCTGGACTTGGTCTCTGAATAGCACTTGTTGGAATAACTTCTTCCCCTGAAAGATAGAGGAGAAAGTAGATAAAATCAGGATCATTCATGTTTTTCCCTATGCTACTTGGACTTGAATGATTCCATGATTTGAACAATATGAGTATTTTCTCCAGTAGTACATATAAACCTACCAACACCCTTTCAGCTTATCTGACATTGGTCTATGTGCTCCCAGAAATTCTCTCTGGTGTGTCCATCCAGTGTGCTAAAGGCCTTCCTTTGTGCCTTTTAATATTACACAGGAACCAGAACACAACTCTTGCATGAGATCTTTTCTGCTGTTTCTTCCGTGCAAGTTGTCACTAGTAATATGCATAACATTATAAAAATAATTCTCTGTTGCTGCATCTCTGGGCTTGCAAAGGCTTTGTGAGTGGCATGTAAGTTTTGGTAGCTTCTGTCCTACAAAGGCTTTTGGTCCTAATGATAGCATTTTAAGTACAGAGCAGATCATCACTCATCATGAGGTGAGAAACTATTTGTCCATGGAAACTCATATAATAATCAAAATACACAAAATCACTCGGTTTTGTATAACCCTCTTCCAATTCTTCAGTCATATTTGTACAGTGGTAGAAATGTGGGGAGAAAGAGAGGGGCTATAAATCATAGACTTTTTAGATCATCTAGAAATATTAACTTAATTGCTGGTATTCTGAATATAAGATCCTATGTATTTATATCTATTGACCAAGAAGTGCTTTTAAGAGGAAACCTTGACGTTGGTTTTTAGGGGGTGGGGTATCCAAACATATGATTCCATCAGTACAGGGAATCCCAGCTGGGTCATTTAACATCTTAGTGAGCCAAATACCTGTAATGATAGAATTTACAGAGAAGGTGTATCTCTGCATTGCTATACAGAGTTTCCTCACTGGGATTTTCTATAGCAATGAAATCCCAAGTCTGGGACCTGTAAAAAGTTTAATAAACCATATGGCCACAGAGAATTTGATTGTCTGTGGATCATTAATAAAGAGGGTGAACAGAGGGCAAGAAATTTCCCAAAGGTGGGGTTGAAGATAGATCTATAGAGATTTTCCTATGTTGATAATTCTGAGCTATATTTGATATAATACCCTTGATTCATTCAGAACCTGGGCCAGTGGGAATTTCTTCTTGGATAACTCTTGGAAACCATCAGTTAGTGGGATTGGACTGTTTGAGTATGTGCATAGAGAGGATGTTTTGACCATGCATCAAGACTAAAGGAACCACTGGGCTGGTGAGTGGAGTAACCTATTCAAGACAACCCTGGAAGGTTGTCAAAACAACCTTTTCACAGATGAGGAAATAGACAATAAAAGTGATGTGACTTGTTCAAGGTTACACACAGGTTTTTAAAGGCAGGTCTGAGACTAGAACCAAGGTCATTTGACTCCAACTCAGTTTATTGGGCCTGTGAAGAAGGCTAGGGAGGCTAGGTGGTGCTGAAGTGGATAGAGTTTTAGCCCTGAAGACAGGAAGACCTAAGTTCAAATCCAGTCTCAGACACTTCCTAGCTATGTGACCCTGGGCAAGTCACTTCACCCTGTTTGCCTCAGTTTTCTCATCTGTAAAATAAGCTGGAGAAGGAAATGGCAAAACACTCAGATTTTTCCCAAGAAAACCTCAAATGGGAAAACAGAGAATCAGACAGGACTGAAACAACTTAACAACAGGAGAAGGCTGAGGGGAAAGTTTCTTCTCAAGTCTCCTCATTTTTTGTAAGTGATCTCAAAGTTCAAAAATATTGATGAGAAAAGTTTGATTTCATGAACTCCTTAGACACATTCACGGGATCAGACATAACTGACAATCTTCTGGTCCCCAAACTCTACTCCAAGAGCCTCTAAAGGCATAAAGGATATAATTTTAGTTCAACCAACTCCTTAATTTTAGCAATTTCAAAAATAAATCAAGTGTTTGACATGTATTTATTTCTTGACACGAAAGGTCCCTTGAACTGCTCAGCATGAAAGAATCTGAAAAGGGCAGGAAGTAATCTGGAGGAGTTGGCGCCCTCCCAGAGGCAACTTGTCGCCTGTGTGTTTTATTTTGGGCAAAGAATGGACACCAGACGCTCCAGAGGAGCTCAGGGAAGGCGTTTGCCTCTAATGCCCATTGGCCTACCCACAAGCAAAGGAGCAGGCCCACTTTGTTGGGCACTTGCCACCCAATTTGAATATGGGAAACAACTTTGCCTCAATATATTACAACAGGATCTAGTTAAAAGAAATCCACATGCCAAATGTTTGAGACATAACTTGTCATCCAAAAAAGTTCTTAAAATAGAAATCTACTTTTTTTCAGCCAACAAGGCACTTAATGAGTATCTACTCACTATGGGCATTCCAATTACATGGCATGAGAGAGGATAGGAACTATTTAATTTTTCCTACTTAGAAATCAATTAGTTGAAAGCTCCCTCTTTAAGGCTACAGGAATATAGACACACTCATTCACCTTTGGTGGAAAATGTTAATAAACCCAAGCATTCTGGAAAACAATTTGGAATTATGGGGGTGGGGAGGGCATAATTTCTTCATATCTCTTGACCTAGGGATTCTATGAGATTAAAGATAGTAATAATGGTTCCATATACACCAAAATATTTAGCAATTTCTTGTGAAAATATTCACAATAGATTTACAGGATCTTTTGTGGTGGTAAAGCACTGGTAGCAAAATGAATGTGTCCATTGATTGGGAAATGGCTAAAAATATGGTATATGAATGTAATAGAACATTATCATACAATAAAATACAACCAATATGAGGAATTCAGAAAAACCTGAGAAGACTTATATGAACTGATACAGGGTAAAATAAGGAGAACTAGGAAAACAGGATAAAAATAATAATAGATGGCATTTTATAGAATATTTATTATTTGCATTATACTTTATGTTATCACATTTAATCCTTACAATGACCCAGTGAAGTAGGTGCTACCATTGTCCTCATTTTATAGATGAGAAACTGAGAGTGACAAGTGATTTGCTCAAGGACACAATGCTAGTGCTGGTTGTTTTCCTTCATGCTTGAAGAGGACCAATACTAGTATGTGTCTAGGGGAAGGGTAAAATTCAAATCTTCTTGACTCCAAATCCCCAGTACTCTATCTCTAGGCCAACTAGTTGCTTCTTGTTCACAATGCCTTCAAAATGTAAACAAAAGGAACAATCAAGCAAAATTGAGTATTTTGTAATCCTAATGACAAATCTTTGCCCAGAGGATATTTCAGTCAGTCAGTCAAACATGTATTAAGTGACTACCATGTTCTGGGTACTGTGCTCAAGCTGGGGACACAAAAAGAGGCAAAAAACAGTTCCTGGGGCAGCTAGGTGGTGCAGTGGATAAAGCACAGGCCCTGGATTCAGGAGGTCCTGAGTTCAAATCCAACCTCAGACACTTGACACTTACTAGCTGTGTGACCTTGGGCAAGTCACTTAACCCTCATTGCCCCACAAAAAATCAAAACCAACCAAACAAAAAAAAAAACAGTTCCTGCCCTCAAGGAGGTCACAGTCTAATGTGGGAGACAACAAGCAAATAAATATATACAAATAAGCTCTATACAGGCTAAATAGGAGATAATGAACAGAGGGAAGGCACTGGAATGAAACGGGGCTCTGGGAGATGAGATTTTAGTTGAGACTTAAAGGAAGTCAGGGAAGTCGGTAAAAGTGTCAATGTCATGTCAAATCATGAGAAACAGCTACAGAGAATGCCCAGAGCTGAGAGATGGAGGGTCTTGCTCATGGAACAACCAAAAGACCAATGCCACTGGATTGAAGAGTATGTTTCAGGAAGTAAGGTATCAGAAGACTGGAAAGGTAGGAAGGGGCTAGGTGATGAAGAGCTTTGAATGCCAAGCAGAGCATTTTGCATTTTCTCCTGGAAGCAATAGGGAGCCACTGCAGTTTATCGAGTGTGTGTGTTAGTTGGAGGATCTGAGGGTGGTGGAGGGGTGGTGTGTGTGTGTGTGTGTGTGTGAGAGAGAGAGAGAGAGAGAGAGAGAGAGGGAGAGAGAGGGAGAGAGAGAGGGAGAGAGAGAGGGAGAGAGAGAGGGAGAGAGAGAGGGAGAGAGAGAGGGAGAGAGAGAGGGAGAGAGAGAGGGAGAGAGAGAGGGAGAGAGAGAGGGAGAGAGAGAGGGAGAGAGAGAGGGAGAGAGAGAGAGGGAGAGAGAGAGAGAGGGAGGGAGGGAGGGAGGGGTGGGGGAGAGGGAGGGAGGGAGGGGATCAGATCGATACTTAAGGAAAATCACTTTGGTGGCTGAATAAAGGATGGACCGGAGTGAGGAGAAACTTGAGGCAGACAGACACCACTCCCTCAGCAGCTCTTACAATAATGCATGCAGTGATGAGGGCCTGTACCAGACGGGTGGCAGTATCAGAGGAGAGAAGGGGGCATACGTTAGAATTGTTTCAAAGATGAAATCCACAGTCCTTGGTAACAGCTTGGATCTGGGAGAGGGAAGGAATGAGAGGTAGTGAGGAGTTGAGGATGACTTCTAAGCTGAAAGCCTGAGGAATTGGAAGGAAAATCTTGCCCTCTACAGTATTAGGGAGGATAGGAGGTGCGGAGGATGCAGTTAGGTGGTACAGTGGATAGAGTGCCACTGAAGTGAGCTGAGTGACCCTGGGCAAGTCACTTCATCCTGGTTGCCTCAGTTTCTTCATCTGTCAAAATGAGCTGGAGAAGAAAATGGCAAACCACGCCAGTATGTTTGCCATGACAACTCCCAAAGGGGGTCATGAGGAGTAAGATGTGACTGAAAAAATGACCAGAAAACAACAAAAGGAGGAGGGGAGGCTTTAGAGGGAGTTTCGTTTTGGACATGTTTCATTTAAGAATGTCATTTAAGAAGGAGGCAGCTAGGTGGTGCAGCGAATAAAGCACCAGCTCTGGATTCAGGAGGACCTGAGTTCAAGTCCAGTCTCAGACACTTGACACTTGCTAGCTGTGTGACCCTGGGCAAGTCACTTAACCCTCATTTCCCCACAAAGAAAAACAAACCAAAAAAAAAAAAAAAGAATGTCTATTGGAATAAAGTTCAGTTTGTCTGAGAGGCATTTGGAGGCCCTAGATTAGGGCAGAATAAGTAGACTTAAGAATCATCTGGGGGGGGAAGCTAGGTGGCACAGTGGATAGAGCACCGGCCCTGGAGTCAGGAGCACCTGGATTCAAATCTGGCCTCAGACACTTAACACTTACTAGCTATGTGACCCTGGGCAAGTCACTTAACCCCAACTGCCTCACTAAAAAAAAAAAAAAAAAAAAGAATCATCTAGGGGCAGCTAGGTGGCACAGTGGATAAAGCACTGGACCCTGGATTCAGGATGACCTGGGTTCAAATCCGGCCTCAGACACTTAACACTTACTAGCTATGTGACCCTGGGCAAGTCACTTAACCCCAATTGCCTCACCAAAAAAAAAAAAAAAAAAAGAGAGAGAGAGAGAATCATCTGCATAGAGATGATAATCGAATCCATGGGAGCTGATGAGATCAGCAAGTGAAGTAGTAGAGTAGGAGAAGAAAAGAGGGCTCAGGATAGAATCCTGAGGGACACCTATGATTAGAGGGTGTGATCTGGAGAAGGATCCAGTAAAGGAAACAGGGGGAGCATTATAGGTAGGAAGAGAATCAAGAGAGATGGTGTCCTGAAAACCTAGAGAAAAGAGTGTACTGAGGAAGAGAAGGTGGACTTCAGTGTCAAAGGCTTACAGAGAGGTCAAAGAGAATGAGGATGGAGAAAAGGCCATTGGATCTGGTTACTAAGAGATCACTGGTAGGGCAGCTAGGTGGTGCAGTGGATAAAGCACTGGTCCTGGATTCAGGAGGACCCGAGTTCAAATTTAGCCTCAGAAACTTGACCCTTACTAGCCATGTGACCCTGGACAAGTCACTTAACCCTCATTGCCCCACAAAAACCAAAAACAAACCAAAAAGGGGGGGCAGCTGGGTGGCGCAGTGGATAAAGCACCAGCCCTGGATTCGGGAGGACCTGAGGTCAAACCTGGTTTCAGACACTTACTAGCTGTATGACCCTGGGCAAGTCACTTAACCCCCATTGCCCGAGAGAGAGAGAGAGAGAGAGAGAGAGAGAGAGAGAGAGAGAGAGAGAGAGAGAGAGAGAGAGAGAGAGAGAGATCGATCGATCACTGGTGATTTTGGAGAGACCAGTGTTGGTGCAATGATGTCAGAAGTGGGATTGTGAGGGGTTAAGAGGCGAGTGAGAGGAGATAAAGTAGAGGCACTTGTTGGAGACAGCTTTCTCAAAGAGTTTGCCCACAAAGGGCAGAAGAGATATAGGAAGATAGTAGGGTTGGAAAGCTAAGGATTGGAGGAGATGCAATGCCCTCCTTTTATTGGAGAGATGAGGGATGATGCTTGTAGCATTTTACTACTGGTCATAATGGGCTTACTTTAAAGGTCAATGTGCTGCTTGGTTTTGCTTAACTTCCAACCCTGAGATTATGGTGGCTTCTCTATAGAGACTACAGGATAGATATGAGCAGTGTTTTGGAGGTGGAATCCATAACACTTGTTAACTGGTTAAATATGGGGGAAAGGTAGAAAGAAGAATGAAGGATAACTTTCAGGTTGTGAACCTAGGTGACTGAAAGAATGGCAGTATTCTAAATAGAAACAAGGAAAAGTGTAGGAAGAGCTAGTTTAGGGAGGTTAGTATGGGGCATCCAGAAGGATGTATCCAATAGGCAGTTGACATGGTATGATTGGAGTTCAAGGAAACAATCAAGTCAACAAGTATTTATTAAGCACCCACTTTATGCTAAGCATTGTGTTGAGTACTAGATCAGGATTTTATGTTTAGCTATGGGGTTTCATTTATAAAATATGATAACTTTTTAAAAAAACTTTTTTAAATGCCCATAATATTGATTTTTCCATACCAAGGGTTGGAAAACTATAGTTGCTGGGCCAAATCTTGCCTACCACCTATTTTTGTATGGCCTGTGAGCTAAGAATAGTTTAGAAATATAGGTGACACACCATATTTTGCCCATAGTTTGCTGACTGCCTACTCTATACTGTGATAGACACATTGTCTTACCTGGTGTGACCCTATTGCAAAAGTCGCCATTCTTGGTCTAAGACTAAAAGGGCCTTGCCAGATAGTTTAGTTTTTCCTTTAAAAAATGGCGAGGGGCAGCTAGGCAGTGCAGTGGATAGAGCAGTGGCCCTGGAGTCAGGAGGACCTGAGTTCAAATCTGGCCTCAGACACTTGACACTTACTGGCTGTGTGACCCTGGGCAAGTCAAATTAACCCCAACTGCCTCACAAAAAAAAGATGTAGTTTCCCTGCTTATCACTTTGGAGGCAGCTAGGTGGTGCAGTGGATAGAGCACAGGCCCTGGATTCAGGAGGACCTGAGTTCAAATCCAGCCTCAGACACTTGACACTTACTAACTCTGTGACCCTGGGCAAGTCACTTAACCCTCATTGCCCCACAAAAAAGATGGTTTCACCATCTTTAAAACTTAATTGATCCAGGGATCTACTGCTCAGCTATGGATATAGATTCCAAGACAGTCCTAATAATATAGATACCATTGATATAGATTCCAGTGCATTCCTGCTCATTTTTTTTTTGGCAGGGCAATGAAGGTTAAGTGACTTGCCCAGGGTCACACAGCTAGTAAGTGTCAGATGTCTAAGGTTGGATTTGAACTCAGGTCCTCCTGAATCCAGGGCCAGCACTTTATCCACTGCATTCCTAATGCATTAAAAGGTAATGTACCTATAGGAGACAGTTCTAAGAAGTGATTATTTTTCTATTATATTAATAACCAATTATTAAATTAGGATTGAGGCTTTCCATTTCTATTTCCTCATTCAGGGACCAGTCCTTGTAGGTCATTCAGCCAGTCTCTGAAGGACAAGGCTGATAGATGAGATTGGCCTAATCCTTGGAGTACATGCTCTACCATCTCGAGTGGACTCCACCCAACCAGGGGACCTTACTTCTGTTTAGAGTGATCTACAGAATCTAATCTAGGTGAATTCTTGCCATTAGGAAGTAAACCCATGTCATCATATCCCCTCAGTTGCAGTCTTGGGGAACTCGGCTCATGAAGGAGAAAATCAACCAAGTGGTCTGGGTAGAGATGGACTCCTTTGTCCAGATTGCTGGAGGTGGTTGAGTCTCATGATAAAGTCACATTCGCAACAGGAGATGCCTAGGGGTAGCTGTAGGCAGCAGGGAAGGAACTAATATATAGGGGGAGATTGAAGAGTACAGTGAGGATGACAGCAATGGGGGCAGTCTGCTGGAGAAGACTGGAGGGGATGGAATCAGGGATGCAAAAAGAAGGTTTGGTCTTTTCAAGGAGAATGGCCACCTCATCATCAGAGATAGGGATGAAGGCAGAGCTAGTGGGTGATATAGAGACAGAGTAGTAAGCGATGTAACTCAAGCACCATCTTCTACATCTTCTCTCTTGATCCCTCAAACTTCTCTCCCTCTCAAACTGTTTTGTATTTAATTTGTGTGTGTGTTGGATTGATGGTTGGATGGATAGATGGATGTACTTGTCTCCCCTGTTAAAATGCATGGTCACTATAGATAGGGGGATTTGTTTCATTCTTTGTCCTTGCCTCCCTATATGCTCGCATCCTCAGCACCTAGTAGAGTGCTTGACAAATAGGAGAAACTTAATACTTGTTTCTCTGATGAATTGAAAAAGGAATTCTCAGTGAATGACCTCAATTTGGGGGGTAAAGAACTAGAGGTTCCTGGGTCCTATTGCTAAATATCTGGAGTTGATGTTCACCAGCAGACATTATTGATTCAGATGACTCAAACGAGATGAAACCCAGAGAAAGGTCTTCGTGAAAATCTTTATCCTTTTTTGATGGTCTAAATTATGGAAACGATTGTCGAATTTATTTAGACCTGAATTCTCAGGTCTTTTAGGAAGAGAAAACAAAGCATTTGAAGTAACACCAAGTAAGAATAGCTAGCATTTATGACCTTTCCCCCTTCTCCTCTTTTTCCTTCCCCTCCTGCCTCCCCCTCCCCCCTCCCCTATTCCCCTTTCCTTTCCTCCTCCCCCTCCTCTTGTGCTCCCTACCTCTTTGTGTTCCCCCTCCTCCTCATCTTGTCCCCACTCCTCCTTTTCCTTCCCCCTCCCCCTTCCTATTAGCTGTGTAGCCAGTGCAAGTCACTTAACCCTGTTTGCCTCAGTTTCCTTATCTGTAAAAATGAGTTGGAGAAGGAAATAACAAATTACTCTAGTATCTTAGCCAAATCCCAAATGAGATCAGGAAGAGTCAGGCATGACTGAAAATGACTGAACAACATCTAGCACCTGATATATGCCAGGCATGCTAAGTGCTCTACAAATATTATCTCATTTTACCCTCACAACAACCCTAGGAGGTAGGTGCTATTATTATTCCCCATTTACAGTTGAGGAAACTGAGGCAAACAGAGGTTAATTGACTTACCTAGGGTCACACAGCTAGGACGTGTCTGAGGTCAATCTTCCTGATTCCAGGCCCAGTCCACTATCCACTGCACCACCTTCCTGCTTAATGGATCTTTTCTGCTCTTAATCTCAGACCAAAAACTTTTGATAACTATTTGCTGTTATGTCTCTTCAGAGGTATATTTTTTTACCCTGAATGTTGGTTAGCTACATCTCCAAAGTTGTGTTAGTTAGTAATTGTTTTTAAAACGGTTAAGGATGTCATTATGTAGTGTCTATTTAGGTCTGTATGTTTTGTTTTTATTTCATATTAATTGCTTTTTTAAAAAATTTATTATGTAAAGCACTGGCCCTGGATTCAGGAAGACCCGAGTTCAAATCTGGCCTCAGACACTTGACACTTACTAGCTGTGTGACCCTGGGCAAGTCACTTAACCCTCATTGCCCTGCAAAAAAAAAATTTAGTCTCAAAAAAATTCATTATGATCTGTAAGGGATGTGTTTAGCACTTCTGTTTTCTTTTTTTAATTTGTGATTTCTTTGTGGCCCAACATTCCATTTCTACAAAGGTATTTTGTGAAGCTGACTAGTGGAGAGATAGAGTGCTACTGGGGGAAGTGTGCTGGATGTGGCATTACATCAGAGTTCTAATGCTAGTTGGGCCACTTATTTATTACCTGTGTAACTGAGGGCGAATTAGATTTGGACAAAGCAACGATCCTCCGATTCTTTTTTTGTTTGTTTGTTTGTTTGTTTGCGGGGCAATGGAAGTTAAGTTACTTGCCCAGGGTCACACAGCTAGTGTCAAGTGTCTGAGGCTGGATTTGAACTCAGGTACTCCTGAATCCAGGGCCGGTGCTTTATCCACTGCGCCACTTAGCCGCCCCTCTTTTTTTTTTTTTTTTTTGAGAGGCTCATTTTTAAATTTTTTTTATTTTTTGCAGGGCAATGGGGGTTAAGTGACTTGCACTTTATACCATCTAGCTGCCCCAATCCTCCAATTCTTAAAAAAAAAAAAACACCCTACTCTCCCTGTGACCTATTATCCTACATCTCTCCTCCATTTCCTGGCTAAACCTCTTCAGGAGACTGCCTACAAAAGGTACCTCCACTTCCTCTTCCCCTAATCTCTTCTGAACTCTCTGCAGTCTGGCTTTTGACCTCATCATTCAACTGAGGGGACTCCTTCTAAAGTTACTGATGACCTTCTGATGGCCTTTCCTCAACCCTCCTCCTTCTTGACTTCTTTGCCATCACCCTCTTCTTCTCTGATACCCTTTTCCCTCTAGGTTTTCTTCATGCCCCTCTCTCTCTCTCTCCTGGTTGTCCTCCTGTCTCTCTGACCACTCCTGCTCTGTCTCCTTTGCTGGAGCTTCATCCTTCATGCTCATTAACCATGGGCGTTTCCCAAAGTTCTTCCCTTGGTCCTCTTCTCTTCTCTCTCTACATCAGGGCTTCTTAAATATTTCCCACTAGTGACCCCTTTTCCCACCCCCACCCCCAAGAAATTTTTACACAGCCCCAGCTATATAGCTATATATATTTTGGTCATTGCGTGTTCAGAAACCTTTGACTGTTGCCAACTTTTTTGCAGCCCCCACATTCAGTTACACGACCCCACAGTTTAAGAAGCTAAGAGGCTCTAGATTATCTCTTTTGTTGACCTCACTGACTCCCAAGGGTTCCATTATCATCTCTCTAGGCAGATGAATCCCAGATATTTTTATCCAGCCCCAGTCTCTCTCTTGCGCTTCAATCCCATATCACTTAGATGTCCTGCAGGCATTTCAAAACTCTCTATCTCCAAAACTGAATTTATTATTATCTTGCCTCCCAAATCTTCCTCTTTTCACAACTATCTTCTTACTGTCAAGCTCACCCAAGCTCAAAGCCTTTTTGTCATCCTGGATTATTCTCTTGCACCTCCCCCCACATATACAATCTATTGACAAATCACCTCTCTTGTGTGTATATACATATAGATACAAATGTATATATGATTTTGTTGTTTGTTCTTCATTCTAGAAGAGGACCATGACATCAGGAGATGAGTTTTAAGTAAGGGCTGTGCAAGGTCACCAACCTCACTCTTTCCTTCAGAGCCATCTGGGTCCAGTAGCAAGATATACACCAGGATGACTGGAGATGGCCCCAGATGTTTACGGCAATTGGGGTCGACTTGCCCAGGGTCACACAGCTAGTAAGTATCCGAGGTGATATTTGAACTCAAGTCCTCCTAACTACAGAGTCAGTGCTTTTTCTGTCATGCCACCTAGTTGCCTCATGTGTATAACACACATGAACACATGTACATATATATGCAATATGCGTGCATGTGTGTATGCATGCATGAGTATATGTATGCCCATACTAGAGTGGTGGCTGTGTGAGTGGAGAGAAGGCATACATGTGTGTATATACTTCCCCTAGCCCCTTAACTCTTTTAATTGGTTGGAGCTGGGCAAGTTCACTGTTCTCCCTTTAAGGCACGTGTGTATTTGGTGGTGGTGGTGGGGATTCAGATTGAGTCATTGCTATGAAGGGAGGGCACAGAAGCCATCAGAAAGGCAGGCTTGTTGGTGCTGGGGGCATGGTGTGGGGGAGGATGGGTGGTTTCCAGCTTGTGGGAGCTGTAGGCAGTTAACTCGTCTGCTATTTGTTCCAAAGGCTTTTCTTTGTGCCCAGGGGTTACCCATCTTATTTTCTTACTGTCATTTGAATCAGGATAAATGGACATCTTACTGCTTTGGGATTATGGAAGGATTTGACAATGGGTGCTGCAGGTTTTTTCCAGGAACACAGCTGACTTCCCTATCTAAAATGAGGGCAGGGGTGGATTAGGTGATTTCTAGGCCCCTCCTAGCTATAATTACTGTGAGTGGGAGGGAGAACCACTGCATTCAGTAGTAGTTAGGACCCAGATTCGATCTCATAAGTTTGTTGGTGGTAGTCCGTCTCTGCTTTGGTGGAGTTGCACCCCTGAGGATAAGTATAGAAAGGAGATGTTTGGGCTGACCCAGGAATAAATATTGGTCTTGTGGGAGCAGTTGAAAGACGAGGGAGACAGAAATTCATGGGGTGAGGAGATGCTGCTTTGTTGAAATGACTAAGGGAGGTTGGAACAGGGGTGATGGACGAGAGGACAAAGTGGGATCCAGGGAAGGGGGGGAAAGAGCCGGTTCTGGAGGAGAGCAGGAATGAGAAGTAGAAGGCTCGGTGATTATAATCTGAGAGGAATTTCAGAGTTTAGAATCTTTGAGACACAGAGCACCTCCTCCACAGAGCCTTCCCTGATTTCTACTTTCCCTTCTCAACAATCACATAGGAATCCACTTTTTAATTCCATAGTCATTTCAGCAAGCAGATGTAGAGTATTTATTATATACGGCAGGCACTGGGGATACAGAGACAAACCTAAGAGAGAATTTCCTAGGAATGACAAAAATAAACAAAGGAATAAATAAACGAACAAACATAAATAAAAATGAATGAATGAAAAAAATGGTGGCGAGTAAAAGTTAATCTCAGAGAAATTTCAGAGTTTAGAATCTGAGACACAGAGCAACTTCTCCACGGAGCCTTCCCAGAGTTCTGCTTTCCCTTATAGATCACATAGGAAATACAATTCCACTTTTTGATTCAACAATCATTTCAGCAAGCAGATGTAGAGTAGCTAGTATGTATGACAGGGAGTGGGGATACGGAGACAGAAATGACATAATTCCCGTCTTCAAGGAGGGGAAAGCAAAACATACCAGAATGTAGCAGGTGATACTGGAGCTGTGCTTTGAAGGAAGGATGGGACGAAGCTGAGGTGACGGACAGCATTCCAGGCATGGAGGACTACCAGTGTAAAGGAATGGTGGCGGGGAAGGGCTTGTTGCATATGTAGGCCAGTTGGGAAGGATTGTAGAGCCCGTGGGTGGAGGAGTGAGGGTGGGTGGTGATCTGCGATCAGCCTGGAAAGAGAGGGCTTTGCATTTTATCCCAGAAGCAATGAAGCCTTTGGAGCCAGGTGAGTAGTATAGATATCAAAGTCAGCTGTAGAGGATAGACTAGAGAGAGGAGAAGCTGAATTCAGGGAGACCAATGTGCAGGGTACTGCAGTAGCCTAGGACAAAGCTTCTTAAATTGTGGGTTGAGACCACACATGTGGAATCATGTAACTGAATGTGGGGGTCTTGAAAAATTTGGCAACAGTAAAAGGTTTCTGAATGCATGACCAAAATTATATATATGTATATGTAATATAATATACAAATATATTATATTTATATATACTATTATACACATATAATATACATATATATTTATATATAATATTATACACACACATATATATATATTTTTTACACTACCCCGAGTATATAGATGGAGAGAGGGATAGATATAGATATAGATATAGATATAGATATAGATATAGATATAGATATTTCTCTGGCGAAAAAGGGTCATGAGTAGAAAAAGTTTAAGAAGTCCTGGTCTAGGGGGCAGCTAGGTGGCACAGTGGAGAAAGCACAAACCCTGTATTGAGGAGGATCTGAGTTCAAACCCAGACTCAGACACTTAACACTTACTAGCTGTGTAACCCTGGGCAAATCACTTAACCCTCGTTTCCCCAGGGGGAAAAAAGAAGCCCTAGTCTTGGAGAGAGCTACTGTCGTAGCCATATGAGTAGAGAGGACAGATAGGAGAGATATCATAGTGGTAGAATCTCCAGTTTTTGCAACTGATTGGATATGGGGGTTGAGGGAGAGGGAAGAGTTGGGGATGGCTTCCTTGGTTACAAACTTGGGTGGCTGGACTAGAAATACGAAGTTAGAAAAGGGGAAGGTTGGGGGAGAGATCTTTTTTAATCCTGTTGTGCTTGAGGTGCCTGTGGAATGTTCAGGTGGGGATATCCACCAGGCACTGCGTGATGAAGAATTACAACTCAAGAGAGAGACTAAGGTTGGATCTGTAGGTTGGAGTCATTTGTATAGAGATGAAAATTGAACCCCGGGAGCTCTGGCAATCAATCACTTGAGAGGGTGCAGAGAGAAGAGAGAAGAAGGCATAGGACTGAACAGAGTTCAGGGGTCCAGCCATGCAAAGTAGCGAGACTTTGATGATAACCCAGTAAAGGCACTCTCGGGGACACTAATTATGGATTGCGATCATCTGTGTATTCCGTTCTCTCTCCCCCTTCCCCCCCCCCCCTTCTCTAAGGTCCTGGAGGGCAGGAAGCCTGCTTATCTACCACTTTCCCCAGTATAGGTCTCTGCACACAATAAACACCTAATCGGTGTCCTCTGCCTGGAGGAGAGAGGTGTGAATTGGGCCTCCCCCACCACCCTCTTTGGTACTCAGTTCTGCAGTCTGTAATCCTACCACTACCCTTCCCCCCCCCCTTCTCTAAGGTCCTGGAGGGCAGGAAGCCTGCTTATCTACCACTTTCCCCAGTATAGGTCTCTGCACACAATAAACACCTAATCGGTGTCCTCTGCCTGGAGGAGAGAGGTGTGAATTGGGCCTCCCCCACCACCCTCTTTGGTACTCAGTTCTGCAGTCTGTAATCCTACCACTACCCTTCCCCCCCCCTTCTCTAAGGTCCTGGAGGGCAGGAAGCCTGCTTATCTACCACTTTCCCCAGTATAGGTCTCTGCACACAATAAACACCTAATCGGTGTCCTCTGCCTGGAGGAGAGAGGTGTGAATTGGGCCTCCCCCACCACCCTCTTTGGTACTCAGTTCTGCAGTCTGTAATCCTACCACTACCCTTCCCCCCCCCTTCTCTAAGGTCCTGGAGGGCAGGAAGCCTGCTTATCTACCACTTTCCCCAGTATAGGTCTCTGCACACAATAAACACCTAATCGGTGTCCTCTGCCTGGAGGAGAGAGGTGTGAATTGGGCCTCCCCCACCACCCTCTTTGGTACTCAGTTCTGCAGTCTGTAATCCTACCACTACCCTTCCCCCTCCCCTCTTCACTTTCCACCTCTGACACTGCCCATCAGCTTCTCCTCTGGAATATTCTCTACCCTCTAGGGATTTTTTTGCACACTGCTTTCTGCTTCTCTTCCTATCAGTCTGACCACTCCTGAGTCTCAGTGAGAATAGGCTCTGGACTCCTCTCAAAAAGGAAGAGGTTTAAGTTTAGAGACTCCAGCTTGGGTAAAGTGTAATTTCAGGACACGGTGACATGAGACAAACTGAGTGGAGGAGATGCAAAACCAATGGATTCAGAAATACACTAAAGCGATTGGATATTAAGACATTGAATGATTATGTTTGGCCTTTGAGAGAAAGCCCTAGCCTAAAGAAGGGGAGCCCTGGAAGATAGCGATCCTATACTGGAACCCTTGATCCTATGGATTGTCTCTGCATCTTCCCCCATTTAAATGGCTGGAGGTCTTTTACTTAACCCTGTGAGCAACCTGGTACCAGTAGTACTGGAGGAAAAAAAAGAAAAACCAAAGCACAAAAGAACAAAAACTACAAGCACCAGACTTTTCCTCACCGCTTTGGAAGAACTGAGTCTCAGATCTCAATATCTGGTCCATGGGGCAGGTGATAGAAAACCTCTGTTGTCTCCCTAATGTAAAGCAGTAAGAGCAGCACCAGAAACATCAGGGTGGCAGAACTGACAAAGTGTTATTGTTGTTGCTTGTCCTTCCTTCTCACAGAGGACCATGACATCAGGAGGTGATGTCATGACTTGCAGTGAATTAGATTGAAGTGAGGGAGGGCTGTGCAAAGTCATCAGCCTCACTCTCTCCTCCAGAGCCATCTAGGTCCAGGGGCAAGATACATTATCAGGATGACTGGAGATGGCCTCAAATATTTAAGGCAATTGGGGTTAAGTGACTTGCCCAGGGTCACACTGCTAGTAAGTGTATGAGGTGAATTGGAACTCAGGTCCTTCTGACTACAGGGTCGCTGTTTTTTCCGACATGCCACCTACCTGCCTTTATATTTATATACACATTTATATATGTATGCATGTATGTATATATGAACGCCCATACTAGGATGATGTATACACACATATGTATATATGTGTGCAGGTGCACATGTGTGCATGTATATGTATGCCTAGTATGGACATTCATCATCCAACCTTCCCAAGTCTCCCAATTCCTTTATTCTGAGATTACCTTCCATTTACATGGTATATATCTTATATATGCATAGGTGTTTGCATGTTCTCTTTCCTATTAGACTGTGAGCTCCCTGAGGGGAGGGGCCAGGTTTTTGCCCCTCTTTGTATCTCCAGTGTTTAGTTTGGTGCCTAACACATAGTAGGTGCTTAGTAAACTTGTTCATTGACTATATTGTCTATTCTCTAATTTGTTTTTTACATTTCTTCAAGAGCTCTGATTTCCACCCATATGTCATCCTCATGGGATCATAGATTTAGAGTTGGAAGGGACCTCAGAGTTTACCTATTACAACTTCTATATTTTCTGTTTGAGGAAACTGAGTTCCCCAAAGGGGTTAGTTAGTGACTTGCCTAAGGTGAGACAGGTTGTAAGTAGAAGAGTCAGGATTTAAATCCAGGTCCTCTGACTCCCAAGTCTAGTATTTTTTCACCATACTCCTTTTCTATTAATTACATTTTTTCTTTTGAACTAACCTTTTTCTCTTTTGAACTATTCTCTGCTCTTGTTCCATAGAATTTAGTAGCTTGCTCTCTTTTAAATTTTTTTGGCATCACTTTCTAGAACTATGAAACATCTCTTCATTATGTTGTGTCTCTTTTCTTTAATTAGGATTTAAATTTAAAATTTTTATTATTCAGAAGTTGAAAAACATCAATATACACAAACATTTCCAATTTCGAAGAACAGAAAAAAGAGGATTGTATGTAAAACTATGACTCTATTAGAAATAGTTGGCTTTAGGGGGCAGCTAGGTGGTGCAGTGGATAAAGCACTGGCCCTGGATTCAGGAAGACCGGAGTTCAAATCCAGTCTCAGCCACTTGACACTTAATAGCTGTGTGACCCTGGGCAAGTCACTTAACTTTCATTGCCCCACAAAAACAAACAAACAAAGAAATAGTTGGCTTTAGTTTAAAAGGTATATAATTAATTCAGTGCATTAGTTCTAATGCTTTCCTGCTTATTCGGATCTCTCTCTCCATTTCCTTCTGTTCTTTTCTGCACGCTTAAAAACTGTTTCATTGATATTCCTTTCTTGATATTCTTTTAATTTTCATATCACAATCACTGGCCACACCCCTGCCCTTCAGACTTATCCCCTGACCAAAAAAGGGGCCTCTCATAACAAAAAGCAGAGTCAAGCAAAATACCACAAAATGACCACATATTGGTCATTCCCCAAACTTTGTCTCATTCTGCATTTCTAGGCCATCACCTCTTGATAGAGAGGTGAAAGCAAGCTTCATCTCAATCTTTTGGAGTTATGTTTGGTCATCACATTGATCAGATTTCTTTAGCCTTTCAGAGTTGTTTGTCTTTATAATCTTATACTTCTAAAAACTTTTCCCCTGATTCTGCTTTGTTTATTCTGAATCAAGTTGTACAACCCATCTGGCATTCTCTGAACCCATCCTTTTCATAATTTCTCATGGCACAATAGTATTTCATTATAATTCATTCATCTACCATACTTGTTCAGCTGTTCCCCGATTTATGGACACCCCCTTTGTTTCTAGTTTTTTGCTATAACAAAAAGAGCTGTTAGAAACACTTTTGCTTCTGGGCCCTTTCCTTCTTTCTTGCATCTCTTTTGTGAATAGGCTTACTAGTGGCATCATTAGGTCAAAGGGTATACAGAGTTTATTGACGTTTTAAGTATGGGTTTTCCAGAAATAGGTATATTGTTTTCTGAACAGCTGGACCAATCTATAGCTCCATAATAGTGCACTGATTTTCATGTCCTCACATATTCCGTTCAATAAGTGTCATTTTTTCTATCTGTCAATTTGATATGTGAAGCAGAGACTCAGAATTGTTTTTGTTTTGTTTTGTTTTGTTTTTCTTCTTTTTTTTTTCGGGGCAATGGGGGTTAAGTGACTTGCCCAGGGTCACACAGCTAGTAAGTGTCAAATGTCCGAGGCTGGATTTGAACTCAGGTACTCCTGACTCCAGGGCCAGTGCTCTATCCACTGTGCCACCTAGCTACCCCATTTGTCTTATTGTTAATGATCTAGAACAGTTTTTCATATAGTTGTTTATAATTTGGGTTTCTTCCCTTGAAAATAGCCTTTTACCTCTCATCTTTTGAAGAATGGTACTTATTCTTATTTATCTGAATCAGTTTTAGATATTTTGGCTATCAGAGAAACGTGCTACGAAGATTTTTTCCAGTTCATTGTTTCCCTTCTAATTTAAACTATACTGATTTTGTTTATGCAGACTCTTTTCAATTTTATAGAATCACAATTTTCCCTTTTGTCTCCTAAAATCCTTTCATCCTTCATTTGATCTAGAACTCTTCCCTTATCCATACTTATTAAAAGTATCTCCTTCCTTGCTTCTCTAATTTATGATATGACCTAATACTATCATGCATCTTTTAGGAATTTGTTGTGTTATATGGTATCAGATGTTGATCTAGGCCTAATTTCTGCCAGATGACTTTCTAGTTTTTTCTAGCATTTTTTGTCAAATAGTATTTATCTATAGTTGGGGCCTTTGGGTTTATTAAACTCTATGCTACTATGTTTGCTTCTGCATCTTGTATACCTAGTCTGTTCCACCAATTGACCTATTTTTTTTTTTAGACCCAGTACCAAATAATTTTGATGAGTATAGATTTGTAGCATAGTTTAAGTCCTAGTATTGCTAGGCCTCCTTCCTTCCCACTTTCTTGTCATTATTTTCCTTCAAATTCTTGACCTCTTTCCTACACTTGAATTTTATTATTATTTTTCTAATTCTATAAAGTGATCCTTTATTAATTTTACTGATGGGACACTGGATAAATTAATTTAGAAAGTATTATCACTGTTATATTCTCATAGGTTAAACATGAACAATAAATATATTCAACTATTTAGATTTATTTTTATTTTTATAAAGAGTGTTTTGTAGTTGCATTCATTTCATTTGTGTGTGTGTTCCCAAATATTTTATACATTCTAAAATCATTTTGAATGGAATTTCTTTTTCTATCTCTTTCTGCTGGTTTTTATTGGTAGTGTACAGCAAAACATGATTTATGTGGGTTTATTTAATATCCTGCCACTTTGCTAAAGTTATTATTTCAATGAAATTTTTAGCTAAATCTCTAAGATTTTCTAAGTAGATCATCATATCATCTGCAAAATTTTCTCAGTGTACTACTTATTTGTCTATATTTATTCCTCCAATTTATTTTTCTTGTCTTTTTGCTACAGTTTGCATTTCTAGAACTATATAAAATAATAGTAGTAAAAATGTACATTTTTGTTTAACCCATGTCTCATGGTAAAGGCCTCCAGCGTTTTTCCATTACAAATTGCTTTTGATTTTAAATAGATACTGTTTGTCACACTAAGTAAGTCTATTCATTACTGTGGTTTTTAATGTTTTATGTCAAATGAGGGGGGTGTTTTTTCAAAAAACTTTTAAAATATCTATTGATACAATCATGTAATTTTTATTATGTTTGCTATTAATATGGTCAACTATGTTTAGAATTTTCTTTTCTTTGTTTTTTGTTTGTTTGTTTTGTTTTGTTTTAGTGAGGCAATTGGGGTTAAGTGACTTGCCCAGGTCACACAGCTAGTAAGTGTTAAGTGTCTGAGGCCGGCTTTGAACTCAGGTCCTCCTGACTCCAGGGCCACCTAGCTGCCCCTATAATTTTCTTAATGTCAAACCAAATCTCATATAAATTTAGCCTAGTCATAGTATATAATCTTTTTTAAAATGTTGCTTTAGCCTTGTTGCTAATATTTAATTTAATATGATCGTGTCAATATTCTTTAAGGGTATTGATTTTAATTTTCTTTCTCTGCATTGTCTGTCCCTGGTTCAGATAACAAAACCATATTTTTCCATAGAAGGAATTTTGTAGGATATTTTATTTTCTTGTTTTTGTAAACAGTTTGTTAAATACTGGAATTAACTGTTCTTTGAATGATTGCTAGAATTCACTTGTTAATCTATCTGATCCTAGGGCTTTTTTTTTTTTTTTTACTTTCGGAATTCATTTATGATTTGTTGAATTTCTTTTTCTAAGATTGCAGTATTTAAATTATTTTCACTTATTGTTCTATTAATTTAGACATTTTATGTTTTTGTAAATATTTATATAGATCTTTTGTCTTGCTTCCTGTTTACTAATTTTGTCCTTCTTTATGAATCTCACTCTTGGTTTTTCTATTTAACTCGAATTATCTACTGGCATTCATCCTTTGTTTCAAATCTTCACACTGTTTGGTCTCTTTCCCATTTGCTTCTGCACATTTTTCTCTGTCCAGACCACCATGACTAGAAGACTTCAAAGCCATTTTTGCATTGATGGGGCCTGGGGAGTGGGTGGGTCTGGTTGTATCTCTGCCACATGGAAACTTAATGAGAAAAAGATGGTATGCAGATGGGTTTATACTCCCTAGTTTCCTCAAAATGGAAAGCCCCTCTTTCTCTACCAAATTCTGCACTGTTTGTCTCTCTCTTCTGTTATACCCTTGTTGAAGGGATTTTAACTAGGTCTCTGTAAAGATTAAAGAGGATAGATGCTACCACAGTCAAATCTTGAAACACAGGCCTAACAGAGTTGGTTGTGATGGGCATAAAATATGCTGTGGTGGTAAATTGGGTGTGCTTAGGGGAAGTGAATCCTTCACATAGCCCAGTTTTCTGCTGTTATTTCATAAGACCTTTCACTATGGGGAGGTTTTCCCTGTCTTTTCCTCTTCTCAATTTAATTACTTTCCATCTGGCATATTTCTTATTGTTTTGATGTGGTGGAATTATGGGAGTTATGCCAAGAGCCACTTATTCCACCAGTCATATGTTGTCAAGATCTTTCTAAATCCAATCTTTGTCATCCAGTATCTTAGTTGCTATTCCAACTTTGTCTCATCTGAAAAAATTTTAAAGTATAAATTATGAGTGACTGAAAAAAAACCAACACTTATTAAGCACTTACTATGTGCAAAGCATTAGAGATGCACATAGAAAAGCAAGACAGTCCGTGTTATCAAGAGCACACATTCTAATGGGAGAAACAACACACATAGAAGGGTTTATTTTCACGGCAGATGGAAAGACCCTGTGGTCATTATGGTGCCATAGCAAAGCATCTTCTTTAATGTCATTGCCATTGATAAAAAATTTATGTTTCTGATGCTGAAGCATTTGACACAGTGTCAAGGACTTTGGTGGCAAAAACTTTCTTTTCTGGGTCTTCAGTTGCTGTTGGCTACTGAGGAGACAGGTGCTGCTGTAACTGCAGAGGCAATTTCCATGTCATATCTCCAGAAGGCCACATCTATCTGTGGAGGATAGTTATGGGAGCCACACTGGCAGGAGAGTTGGTGTTTTTTTGGCCGGGGCGGGGCACTTCTCTCTTCTATCAGATTCCAAGGACTCTTGAACTCTGGGTGCTGGGATGTCTTCACTAAGATTCAAGGAAGGGGCAACTAGGTGGTGCAGTGGATAAAGCACTGGCCCTGGATTCAGGAGTACCTGAGTTCAAATCCAGCCTCAGACACTTGACACTTACTAGCTGTGTGACCCTGGGCAAGTCACTTAACCCCCATTGCCCTGCAAAAAAAAAAGATTCAAGGAGAAGTGACAAATGAGGTGGTGGCAAACCCTCCTGGCATGTGCCATCTCCTATCTCTTCCTTAGGATGTCTTGCTCCTTCAGTTAAGCTGGCTGGCCTCCCTTGTTGGTAGCAGTTGGTTGAGAATGCTACTGGTAGTGAGGGTGGTGGTCTCTTTCTCCACAGAGTTTGCTTCTCTCTGTGGTGACTATGGGGACCAGTCTGGAGGGTGCTACTATCCCCAGGGATTTGGGGATTCATGTGCACCAGAGGCAATTGGTTTTGTTGATGACAGGGATGACAAGACTCTCCTTCACCAGTGTTGCTCTCCTTGATTACAGATGGGGGCGGGGGTTGGCTGGAATCAGGACTGGTGGTCTAGGAAGACATTCCTTTACACAATTAACTGATAAGCATGTTAAACAGTAAAGTGCCAAGGACAGGTAACTGAGGTACTCCATTGGAGACTTTCCATTCTGTTGTTCAGTCATTTTTCAGGCATGTCTGACTCTTTGTGACCCCATTTGGGATTTTCTTGGCAAAGATACTTGAGTGTTGTTTGCCATTTCCTTCTCCAACTTGTTTTACAGATGAAGAAACTGAGGCAAATAGGGTGAAGTAACTTGCCCAAGGTTAAACAGCTAGTGTCTGAGGTCAGATTTGAACTCGCAAAGATGAATCCAGGCTCAGCACTCTAGTCACTGTACCACCCAGCTGCTCTTCTTCCATGTTAACACGGCAATCTTAAAGAGCATTCTTTGAATCTAGCCATTCAGTTTGACTCCAAGTAACTGTACTATTATATTTAGTCCACTTGTCTCCATCTTTACTACAAGAATAGCATGACAAACTTTATCAAATGCTTTCTTAAAATCAAGGTAAAATAGATCTATCATATTCCTTTATCTTGTAACCCGATTAAAAATGGAAACAGGGTTAGTCTGGTATGTTCTTGATGAACCCCTATGAATGATTCTCTCCTTCCTTTACTAGATATTCATTAAGCAAGATCTTTGATAATATATTCTATAATTCTGCCAGATATTGAAGGCAAACTCCTTGACCTATAGTCTGCAGTTATCATGCTCTTCTCTGTTTTGAAAATTGGGGCACATGCCCTTCTCCAATTTTGTAAGAACTCTCTCATTTTCCACATTATTTCAAAAAATCATTGTCACCCATCCCATCTGCCAATTTTTTCTGTATCCAAGGATGTGGTTCATCTATGCCAAGGGACTTGAAGTCGTCAAGGGCATCTATGGAATCCCTGACTTTTTTATCTTGGCTGCCAACATCCCAACATCCTATCACCCTTATTTGTTCTGTCTTTTTCAACCTGAAGGTCATTCTCCTTGGCAGAGAAAATGAAGCAAACCCAAAGCTGAGTAAGCTATATTTTCTCTGTGTTGTCAACTATCATTAAACTTTTCACTGTGGTCCTATCCTTTCTTTGATACTTCCTATCTAGTACATTCTAGGCTGTAGGATTCTTGACATTCTCTTCTGTTTTTTGGCAGGGCAATGAGGGTCAAGTGACTTGTCCAGGGTCACACAGCTAGTGTCAAGTGTCTGAGGCCAGATTTGAACCAGGTTCTCCTGAATCCAGGGCCAGTGCTCTATCCACTTCGCCACCTAGCTGCCCCTTGACATTCTCTTCTTACAAAGAACATTTCAAGTTTTTGTATTCATTCTTTGTTACTGATCTTTGCTTCCACATTGCTTCTATATTTTATACATCTTTTAAAAAACCAAAATTGTAGCAATCTCATTAGATTATTCTTTTTCTTCCTCTTCAGAATTATTTCTCTTTGTCTCTTCAAAGTTTCAGATTTGAGCATTCCCTATCATGATTGAATTTTTCCCCCATAGAACTTTAGTCCATTTTTATCTTTCTGAACCCTATGAAATATGTTCTCCCAAAATTCTGGAGTATATTATGCCAAACTATGTCCATCTAATTTCTTCCTTCTCACTAAATCTAGGAAGAAATTGGTCACTTCTTCTCCAAGTTGTCATCATTTCCACCCCCTAGCAACTAGTTTCTTCCTGTTGGTGAGAATATGACCTTTCTTAGAATTCTCCTCTTGAAATAATTATTAAAGAAAACAAAAAAAAATTATTAGTTGCTCTGCTTTTGGCAGCACATGAGTTCCAGCAGGTGTCCAGATATTTAAATTTCCCCATCACTATGATGTCATTTCTCTGTCAGTTTGGTGATTTCTCCCCTAAACTCCTCATCTATTTCCTCTTTCTGTCCAGGTGGTCTGTAGTATACTGTGATGAGAATGTCATTTCTTTTTTCTGTCTCCAATGATCTTCATTTAAATATTCCCCACTAGCTTCCTTTATTTGAATATATATATATATATATATATATATATATATATATATATATATATATATATATATAGCCCTTTTATGTATGGGAATAAAATACTTGTTCCATACATGATTCATATTCATATATTGGGTTGCTGCTACTGCTGCTCTTTATCCTTTGCTGGGAGGAAACTCGAGACTTTGCTAACTATACAAATGGTTATGAGTTCAATCAATTAATCAGTCAACAAACATTGATTAAACACTTACAATGTGTCAGAAACTGTGCTAAGTACTAGGGATACAAAGAAAAAATGCACAAAATAGTTCCTGTTTCCAAGGAGCTTCCATTCTAATTGAAGAGACCACAGAAAGGGAGACACTAGCAACTGGGAGGACTAGGAAAGTACTCCTGGAGGAGGTAGAACTTGACCTGAGGCTTAAAGGAAGGTCAGGATTCTAAGAGGGTGGAGATAAGGAGGAATAGCATTCCAGGCATAGGGAAAAGCCAGTTCAAAGGCACAAAGACATGGAATGTTGTTTGTGAGGAACAGCAAGTATGGCTGTGTTGTAGAGGACGTAGAGGAGAGTAGAATGTAAGGAGATTTGAAAGGTAGGAAAGGACCAGGCTGTGAAGAAATCTAAATGCCAAAGGACTTTATAGATGATCCTATGGGCAATATGGACCCACCCAAGAATATGGAGCAGGTGGGGTAACATAATAAATCACTTTGGCTACTGAGTGAAGGATGAATTAGAATGGGGAGATACTTGAGGCAGGGAAACCAATTAGAAGGCTATTGCAGGGGCAGCTAGGTGGTACAGTGGATAGAGCACTGGCCTTGGAGTCAGGAGTACCTGAGTTCAAATCCAGCCTCAGACACTTAACACTTACTAGCTGTGTGACCTTGGGCAAGTCACTTAACCCTAATTGCCTCACTAAAAAAAAAAAAAAAAGAAAGAAAAAAAAAAAAGAAGGCTATTGCAATAGTCTAGATGAGAAGTGATGAGGGCCTCACCTAGAGTGGTGGCTGTGTCAATGCAGAGAAGGTGATGTATAAGAGAGACGTTCTAGAGAAAGAAATTACAAGGTTTGGCAACTGAATGGATAAGTGGGATGATTGAGATAGAGGAGTCATATAGATGAAACTGAGATTTTAAAATATGGATGACTGGAAAGATGGTGGCATGTTTGGCAGTAATAGGGAGGTTCAGAAAAGGGGGAAAGTTTGAAAGAAAGATAATGAATTATGGTTTTATACATATTGAGTTTGAGATACCTATGAGAAATCCAGTTTAAGGTGTTCAACAAGGGGCAGCTAGGTGGCACAGTGGATAAAGCACCGGACCTGGATTCAGGAAGACCTGGGTTCAAATCTGACCTCAGATACTCAAGTATCTGAGCAAAAAAAGTGTCCAACAAGAATCATTCCCCAAATGATAAATGGCCAAAGGACATGAACAGGCAGTTTGGGGATGAAGAAATCAAAACTATATATAATCATATGGAAAAATTCCCTAAATCATTGATTAAAAATGCAAATTAAAATAACTTTGAGATATCATCTCACACCTATCATATTGGCTAAAATGATAGAAGGGAGAAAAATGACATGTTGGAGAAGATGTAGGAAAATTGGGATACTAACATATTGCTGGTAGAATTGTAAACTAATCCAACCTTTTTTTTCCCCAGGGCAATGAGGGTTAAGTGACTTGCCCAGGGTCACACAGCTAGTAAGTGTCAAGTGGCTGAGGCTGTATTTGAACTCAGGTCCTCTGAATCCAGGACTGGTGCTTTATCCACTGGGCCACCTAGCTGCCCTGATCCAACCATTTTGGAAATCAATTTGGAATTATGTCCAAAGAGTAATAAAACTGTGTATACTCTTTGTCCCAACAATACCACTATCTGGTCTGTTTCCCACGGTGATCAGGGAAAAGGGGAAAGAACTTATATGTTCCAAAACTGGAAACTGAGGGAATACCCTATCAGTTGAGGAATGATTAAACAAGTTGTGGTACGTGTTTGTGATGGAATACTACTGTGCTGTAAGAAAGGATGAGCATTTTTAGAAAAATATGGAAAGACTCGCATGAAATAATGAAGAGTGAAATAAACAAACCCAAGAGAACATTAGATACAGTAACAGCAATATTCTTCAAAGAATAAACAGGAATGTTTAAGCTATTCTGAGCATTATAAATATTCAAATCAACTATAAAGGACCTATGAAGGAAGGTGCTACCCACCTCCATTAAAAAACTGGAAAAAGTATACATAATATGTTTTTACCTATCTATATATCTATGTCAAATGGTGGCCTTCTCTACTACAGGGTGGGGATGGAGGGAGATCGTTTGGAACTTAAAATGTAACAAAAAATAAACTCAAATTTTAAAAAAGTATCCGACAAGGACAGGAGCTCAGGAGAGAGACTAGAGTTAAAGAAATAGATCTGAGAATCATCTGCATAGAGATAATCATAATTGAACCCATGGAAGCTGATGAGATGACCAGTTGAGAGAGTATTAGAGGGGCGGCTAGGTAGCGCAGTGGATAAAGCACCGGCCCTGGAATCAGGAGGACCTGAGTTCAAATCCGACCTCAGACACTTAACACTTACTAGCTGTGTGACCCTGGGCAAGTCACTTAACCCCAATTGCCTCACTAAAAAAAAAAAAGAAAAGAAAAGAGAGAGTATTAGAGTACAGTGAGAAAAGAGAAGAGGACCAGGACAGATCCTTGGGGGACAATGACAGTTCATGTGGCCTCGATGATGATCTAGCAAAATAGACTTAGAAGGAGCAGACAGGTAAGAGGAGAACCAAGAGGGAAGAGAGTATCTAAGATGAGAAGGTGGTCAATAGTGTTTCATATGTTACATACAGAGAGCTCAGAAAGGGTGAGGATAGAGAAGAGACCATTAGACTTGGCAACTAGGAGATCATTAGGATTTTTGGAGAGAGTAGCTTCATTTGAATGATGAAGTTTGAAGCCAGATTGCAGAGAATTTAGAAGAGAGTGAGAGAAGCTGAGACAAGACGTGCACAGGGCATTTTCAAGGGGGAAGAAAGATAGATATAGTACAATAGCTGGTGGCCATGGTAGAATCTTGTGACAACTTTTTCTTTTAAGGATGGGAGAGACTTGGCATATCTTTGTAGGCAGCAGGAAAGGAGCAAATAGAAATCGAAGATGGGATGGGACTAATGATGGGGGACTATCTGCTGGAGAAAAGGAGAGGGGATGGCTTTGACAAGCAGAAGGGTCTCCCCATCATCGGAGAATGAAATGGAGGAGAAGATGGGGGGGGAATAATGTCAGAGGGATGTGAGGTGAGGAGGAGATAAAAGGGATCTATTGTTTATTTTTTTCTGTGAAACAAGAGGTGAGGTGAGGCCCTCAGCTGAGAGGTTGGGGAGAGGGAGTCACTGGGCGGGGAAGGGAGAGGATTTGAGGAGATAAAGAAAAGATTTGGGAACAGTGTTGAGTGGGATAGAGAATGAATAGTGTTTTGCATACAATAAGCACTTAATAAATGCTTAGTTCATTCACTGAGGTTAAACTAACATAAAGTTATAATGCTAGTTATAGTGCTGATTTGGTTTCATAATTTTTTCCAGTTCGGTTCAGCTGCATCTGGGTAAGAAAGATGGTGGCAAATGGCAGGAGGAAACAAAAATTGAGGTTTGACAAAGTAAAATCTACAACAGGACAAAGGAGCAAGAGTCGAGTGTGGGGTTGGACTGGTTCACCAAGGGGTTAAGATTGGGAAGGCAGGAGAACATAAGGATGGGGGGGGTGGCCAAGAGTAGGTTTAGCAGGAATAAAACATCGGGAAAGGGAGAAGGACAAAAGACCCTGATCAGATAAAGGAATTTCAGAGTTCATGGAAACCAAAGCGGAAGACGAGGGTGACAGAAAGATCAGGGATGTGAACGACCATCCTCTTGTGTTGGAAGCGTGGAGGAGGAGATCAGGAGAACTGAGTAGAGTGAGAAACTGGAAAGTTACGGTATTTGAGGGTATGTCCACACGGATGTTGGGAGTCTTGTAGAGTGAGGAAAGGAGATAGGAGAGAGAGACTGTGAGCCAAATCCTGAACTCATTGAAAAGGGAAGCACGATGTCTTGGGGATCTGTATTGTAGTCACCAAGATCAGGGTTGGTGATAAATTTAAATAGTGTGTGGTAGAGGGAGATTCTGGAAGTGATAATGGGAGCAAGGTGTATTTGGATATGACTGGAAGTGGAAACGCAACCGGTGTGGGAAAGGGTGTTGAGGGGAGTAGGAAGTGTCACCAGGAGGAAGCTGTGCTTTTGGTGGGATGGGAGTCAGTAGCTTTCTCTCTTAGCCCCCTCCGCACTATCCGTTGCCCTCTGTTTTCTTTAGTTCTCCCTCCCCCTCACTTTTTTCCCTTCCCTCTCCCTCCCCTCATTTTCCTCTCTCCCTTCCCCTTCCTCCTTCTTCTTCACTCTCCCCTCTCACTTTTCCTTTCCCTTCACTTTTCTCCTTCCCTTCACTTTTCTCCTCCCCCTCACTTTCCCTTCCCCCCTCATTCTCTCCTCCCCCTCCCCTTCTCCCCTCCCTCTCCCCTTCCCCTCATTTCCTCCCTCCCCCCTTCCCCTCATTTCCTCCCTCCCTCCTTATTCTCCTCTTTCCCCTTCCCCTTCCTTCTTCCCTTCCCTCTTACTCCCCGCCCCCCACGGCTTCCCCCCTCCCCTTTCACTCTCTCCAATTTTCCCCCCCACCCCATCCCAGACAGGTTGCTAGGTCCAGAGAAAAGAAGGGCGAGGTGGCGGAGGGATATGAGCCTGGGATGGGACGAGAGGCGAGCCCAAGGGACTGGCCGGAGAAAAGTTTGCCTGTGCGCGCGTGCGTGCAAGCGAGTGATCAGCGATCGCGGAGCAGCTGGAGTGGCCGGCGGAGCTCCTGGGGCAGCGGCGGGGGCTCGGCGATGAGGGCGGCCGCCAGGACCGCCGCTGGCTTGCTCTGCTTCCTGGGCCTGAGCCAGTGGGGCTGGCCCGCCGATGCGGCTGTAAGTCCTTGCCCCCCGCACCCCCACCTCGCCCACCGGGATCTCTGGGTTTGGGGGGGCAATCAAGGGGCCGCCTCCCCCCATCGCACAGTCGGGAGGGGGCAGGGGTTCTTTGAAGGGAACCTTGATCCACCCCTCGAACAGACAAGACATGGAGGGAGGGGGGAGGAGAACACATATGGGTGCTCCCCCCACCCCCGCCGTGGGAAGCCTCCTCTCCAGGGCCCGAAAGACCTGCGATGCCCTGAGGTGCTGGCAGGGAGCCGGGCAGCGCCAAGCTTTGTCCGCTCACGGCCCGGTGGCACTCGCTGCCCTCCAACTTGTTTTAGCAGCCCGAGCTCCGGGGGTGGGTGCACAGTGCATCTCGTGGGCTGCCTTTTGGGGGGCACTTTTCCCACCCGTGAGAATAAGCACAAACCCCGAGGGGCCACGGGAAGGGGCCTAGGCGGTCAGCTTGGTGCTGGGGAAGGAGCCGTGAACTTGGAGGCAGGCTAAGCTCTGCCCCTGTGTGACCTTGGCCAAAGCCCTTCCCCTCCCTGGGTCTCAGTTTCCTCCATTATAAACCGAAAGGATTGCATTAAATGTCCTCTGGGGTTCCTTCCGGCTTGAAATCTGGGAATGTGTATGTGACCCTGGACAAGTCATGTGACCTCCCCGAGCCTCAGTTTCCTCGGTTGTAAAACGAGAGGAGGTTAAATTAAACTGCTTCTGAGGTCCCTCTCAGCTCTTAGGTGTAAGATCCACTTGCGACCATGGGGAAATCATTTTACCTCTCCGTGCTTCAGTGTTCTCATCTGTAAAATAAGGAAGTTGGACTAGATAGTCTTTGAGATCCTTTCTATTTCTAGATCCAGGATCCTATATGTGTCCCTCCCTGTGACTCAGTTTACTCCTCTGTAAAACAAGGGACTGAATTAGATGGCCTCCGAGACCCCTTTCAGCTCTAGATCAAGCTGGAGTACTGTACTCACAGACTATGAGGTATAAGACTGAATGGTTTTGCCAGGGAGGGGAGGGGGGAGCTCCTCAGGGGAGAGGAAAAATGAATGTTTAGGGCTCAAATGGATGGTCAATGAGTCCGAGACTTTGTTAACTTTTTTCCTTCCTTCCTTCCTTCCTTCCTTCCTTCCTTCCTTCCTTCCTTCCTTCCTTCCTTCCTTCCTTCCTTCCTTCCTTCCTTCCGTCTTTCTGTCTTTCTGTCTTTCGTTCTGTCTGTCTTTTGTTCTGTCTGTCTTTCTGTCTTTCGTTCTGTCTGTCTTTCTGTCTTTCGTTCTGTCTGTCTTTCTTTCTTTCTGTCTTTCTGTCTTTCTTTCTTTCTTAATGAAGCTTGAGTGACTTGCCCAGGATCACACAGCTAGTAGGTTTCAAGTGTCTGAGGCCAGATTGAGACTTGACTATTTAGAACAGCTTTAAAAAATAATCCCAGTGCTTTCCCTTCAACTTGCCTGAAGCTCTGTCATGGAAAAGATCCAGGCTTCTCAAAGGTCATGACCTCCTAAATCTGGAAAGCTCTGCTTACAGACATTTTCATTTGTCCTTAGAATCAGGATAGCCGAGTTTGGCTAGGCTCCTTCCTGGGGGCAGGTGGGCCACCCTGGGTGGAATTTTCAACCACAAAACCTTGTGACTACCATGGACGTAGGTGCTAGGGAATGGGCCCTGCCTTAATAGAGCTCAAATCATTTAAAGTATCCATCAAGGATCACTGGAATTCAGAAGCATTGAAGTTGTCTCACTGGAGCTGGTTGGCTTCAGGCCAGGTCTCTGGCATCCAGGGAATGCAGACTACCTTTAAAATTAACCTAAACAGAATGTCAGAGATCTACTCCCCAAAGCAGGGGAGGGGGGAACCCTGCAAATGAAACTACTAGCAAGTTCAGGAGAATCTAGCATTATTTTTCCTTTAAATTCTGGATGATACTGCCTCCCTCCATTAGCCTGTATAATTAATGCTAGTCTACTGCTCTTTTTCTGTGGGGCAGTGAGGGTTAAGTGACTTGCTCAGGGTCACACAGCTAGTAAGTGTCAAGTGTCTAGTGTCTGAGGTGCTTTATCCACTGTGCCACCCAGCTGCCCCCTGTTCTATTGCTCTTAATAATATTTAGGATGATTGATTTGCATTTGGAAGGGAGCTCTGAGGCCTTTTTGTCCAACTCCCTCATTTTACAGAGGAGGAAACTGAGGCCCAGGGAGGGGAAGGGACTTGTCTAACTAAGTTCACACAGGGAGTAAGTGGTAAGGGTGAGATTTGAACTCGGCTCCTCTGACTAAATCTAGTCCTCTCTCTTCTGCACCCATGCTGCATGTCATCAAAGGACCACAGGCCTTCAAGTACTGTACTGCTAGACATGGAGTAGTGCCAGAAGCATTTTCTGCTTGCCTGCTCTCGAATTGATACGGGGTCAGAGCTTTTGAAAAGGGCTGGACAAATACATCTAGATTTTTTTCCCCTCTCCAATTTGGCCTGAAATAAGGTACCTGCTTAGATTGCATTTCCTTTGCTGTGTCAAAAGACTGGAATACTTGTATAACAAAATAAATATTTGAGTTTAGGTGGAGTATTCACTAAGTGTTCCCTCTTGTCCTAATAAGTAAGACATAAGAGAGTAAGGTGTTGGGTTTTTTCCAGGCTGGGAAGATTCCTTTTAGGGTTACAGGGTGAGAGTTCCTATGGTGTTGACCTACTCAGCAGGACATACACTATAGGTGGATTTTTCCATTTGTGGAGGATGGAATTCAAAGACCTCGCCATACTTTTTTCATCTGATCTCTCTTGAGACCAATGACATGAACTACCCAGAGTTAGAGATTCAGTTGAACTGTTTTTCTCCCTTGAGTCAACTGGTCCATGTCAGAGAGAGAATGGAAGGGAGATTCTAGATTATATGTTACTTGAAGGGCAGAGATTCTCTCCTGTTTTCTTGTATCACATAGCAAGCAGCTAACTCACCAGCTTGCAGGGAGTCGGGATGCAATAGAGATTTCGTAAATGATTGAATGAATGGAAAACTCCCAGAAGTCTGGAGCACACTTTCTTTCTTTCTTGTAAATAGTATTTTTTTTTTCCAATTACATATGAAGATACTTTTCAACATTCATTTTTTACAAACTTTTGAGTTCCAAATTTTTCTTCCTCCCTCTTCTCCCCTCTTCCCAAGCAATCTGAAATAGGTTATATATATGTAATCATGTTAATCATATTTCTATCATGTTGTGAAAGAAGAAACAGAACAAAAGGGGATAACCACGAATCCCCCCCCCAAAAAAAAAGACCCATGGAAATAGTTTGCTTCAATCTGCATTCAGACTCCATGGTTCTTTTTCTAGATGTGGAGAGCGTTTTCCATCATGAGTTCTTTCAAATTGTCTTGGATCATTGTATTGCTGAGAAGAGCTAAGTGTATCACAGTTGATCATTGCACAATGTTGTTGATACTGTGTACAATGTTCTTTTGGATCTGCTCACTTCAATCAGCTTATGTAAGGCTTTCCAGGTTTCTCTGAAATCTGCCTGCTCATCGTTTCTTACAGCACAATAGTATTCCATTACATTCATATACTACAACTTGCCACTCCCTAATCGATGGGCAGCCCCTCAATTTCCAGTTCTTTGCCACCACAAAAAGAGCAGCTATAAATATTTTTGTACATTTGGGTCCTTTTCCCTTTTTTATGATCTCTTTGGGATACAGACCTAGTAGTGGTGGTGATGTGGGGGGGGGGTGTTGTTTGTCCTTTGTTCTTCCTTCTTGAAAAGGACCATGACATCAGGAGATGATGTCCTGACTTGCAGTGAATTGGATTTAGGTAAGGGCGGGCTGTGCAAAGTCACCAGCCCCACTCTCTCTTCAAGAGCCATCTGGGTCCAGTGGCAAGATATACATGTGCAAGAGTGGAGATGGCCCTGATGCAGTGGGAGACCTTGGCCTTTTAAGCTAAAGTCATTCCCAGGTCTCAGTTTGTCTGAGGCAACATCCATTCAGTGATTAAGGCTAGGTAAGAAATGAGGCAAATAATGGCCTTCTTTACCTAGTAAAAAAAATAGACAGGGGGTCAGGTTTTTAACCAAAAGAGATACAATTGCTATTTAGTCCCATGCTGAAATATCAGTAGGCCATACAATGGCGAAAACTGACCTGGGCTGGGACCTGTTAGTGGCCAATCAATGAGGGCCAGAATTATTTAGGTTTAAGGAGTGGTCCTTAGAAGACATCTTGCAGGGAAACCCCAAGAAATCTTGAGATTTCTGCAGACAAATTTGTATTCCTTGCCTCTGGAGGAGAGAGTGAGGTTGGTGACTTTGCACAGCCTTCCTCACTTAAATTCAATTCATTGCAAGCCATGACATCATTTCCCCAATGTCATGGTCCTCTTTGAGAATGAAGGACAAACAACAACCAATATTCTGTATCAGCTGTCCCACTGGGGTCCTAACTGGCCAGCTCCAGTTCCTTCCAATGTTCCTTCCCTCCTTCCTCAATCCCAACCTCACTCTGTCCTCCAGAGCCATATGGTACCAGTGGTAAGATATACATCAGGATGACTGGAGATGGCCTCGGATGCTTAAGGAAATTGGGGTTAAGTGACTTGCCCAGGATCACACAGCTAGTAAGTGTCTGAGGTGAGATTTGAACTCGGGACCTCCCAACTATAGGGTCAGTGCTCTATCCACTGAAGTGCCACCTAGCTGCCTCATATATGTATATACACATATACATATGTATGCTCATACATATGTATGCATGTACATACATGTGCATGCATGTATGAAGCCCTGCTGCCCACTGTGCCACCTGCCATGTGGTGGCCAGCAAGAGCGAGAGTGAGAGCTCATTCAACAGTCAACCAAAGATTTGCTTAGACATAACAGAATACTATTCTTCAAGGATGGGCAGGAAAAGGTAAAGCAGAAATGCGGGAAGGCTCCATGGAGGAGATGCTCTGAGTCTCAAGATTCTAAACTCTGAAATTTTTCTCTTAGATTATTAATTATTTTTTTTACTCATCACCATCTATTTATTGGTTATTGTTATTCTTAGAAAATTCTGTCTTGGATTTGTCTCTGTATCCCCAGTATGGCCACATGTAATAAATACTCTACATCTGTTTGCTGAAATGACTGTTGAATTAAAAAGTGGAATCATGTGATCTATGAGAAGAGAAGGCAGAAATCAGGGAAGGCTCCATGGAGGAGGTGCTCTGTGTCTCCAAGATTTGAAACTCTGAACTTTCTCTCTCAAGTTACAGTCACTGAGCCTTCTACCTCTCATCCTGTGCTCTCCTCCAGAACCAGCTCTATGCCACTTTGTCCTCTGGTCCATCACCCCTGTTCCAGCCTCCTTCCCCCACCCTTATTCACAGTTGGTCATTTCAACAAAGCTGATATAGTGGGGGCAGCTAGGTGGCGCAGTGGATAAAGCATCGGCCCTGGATTCAGGAGTACCTGAGTTCAAATCCTGCCTCAGATACTTGACACTTACTAGCTGTGTGACCCTGGGCAAGTCACTTAACCCCCATTGCCCCCCCCCAAAAAGCTGATATATTGAAGTACTCTGGCTTCCTGCATCTCCATGACTAGAGAAGAAATAGATTTCACCCCTTCTTCCCAGATATTGTTTGATATTAACAGCGTAGCGTTCATATGGGTCCCTTTAACTCTCCCCCTAACCTGTGTAGAGATGGCCAAAAGGGCCTGCATGGATACTGACTCCCCGAAGCACACGATCCTCTTTTTTTTTCCTTTTTCTTTTTTAACTCAGTAAGGATGAAAAGATTTAGAGCTTGAAGTCTTCCCTATTTTGGGGGGGCGGGGCAATGAGGGTTAAATGACTTGCCCAGGGTCACATAGCTAGTAAGTGTCAAGTGTCTGAGGTCGGATTTGAACTCGGGTCCTCCTGAATCCAGGGCCAGTGCTTTATCCACTGCAGCGCCACCTAGCTGCCCCCACGATCAGCTTTCTTGTCTATGCTCTCTAATTGCCAGTGGAACCCAGGGTACCCTGGTGGGACCCATGGGAAGTCCTTTAGTCTGATAGTAGCCTGGCTGTCAGTGTTCAGAAGCCCCTTAAATCCCAATGGGGCAAGGGCTGTAGGGGATGCTCTAGGCTTGACTGGGGCTGAAGCAGCCCTACTGCCCGGGTGCCGGATTTCCATGTACAGTTCTACGAGTACCTGCTCCCTCCACCACCACAGGAGTTGCTGTAATTGCCATTTGCCTACCTAGTCAGGTGGATGGGGAGCTTTGTGCCTCCTCCTCCTATCCCCAGGGCTCCAGGTCACACTGCCAACAGGATTTGCCATTGCCACTATTGTCCTGACCCACTTAAATTTCACTGCTTGATTGCCCCATGCCTATGTGGTTGTGCAGCCAAGTGGGCAGGTCTCTGCCCAGAAAAGAGGCTGCTCATACAGGGAGGCATCATAGATCCCATCTATCAACCACATCTCTCTTCGGAACTTCACCCCTTCCCTTGTACATCACCACTGGGACCTGACTGCAATGGGAATTCATCCTTTTTTTTTTTTTTTGTGAGGCAATTGGGGTTAAGTGACTTGCCCAGGGTCACACAGCTAGTAAGTATTTAAGTGTCTGAGGCCAGATTTGAACTCAGGTACTCCTGACTCCAGGGCCGGTGCTCTATCCACTGTACCACCTAGCTGCCCCAGGGGAATTCATCTTTTTGGAGGTAAGTCCTCACAACTTCTATCCTAGGCACCTACAAATGGACAGTGTTCTCCACGTGGAGAGTGTAACTGATTTTAACCAGCTTTGTAAAAATAAATCTGAGAATCTCTGCACCGATTCCAGCGGTCAGTAATCAGTCACCCCATCCTAAGGTTGCTATCTGAACTCTTGAAACCTCCCCATCTCATTGGCGATGAAAGCCCACCCATCCTCTTCTCCCTCCATCGAAGAAATCACTCCCAGGTAAAGCAGCTGGGGAGTACAGTGGATAGAAGGCCAGGCCTAGAATCAGTAAGACCTGAGTTCAAATTTGGCCTCAGACATTTACTAGTTGTGTGACCCTGGGCAAATCACTTAACCTCTGTCTGCCTCTGTCTTCCGGACTGTAAAATTGAGATAATCCTAGCACCTACTTGCCAGGGTCGTTGTGAGAATCAAATGAGATAAAAGTGTTTGCCCTAGTTCCTGACACACTAGGCACCACATAATTGTTAGCTGGATTAAGACCAAGGTTTTCTTACCACTAGGCTGAGGGTTCGCAAGTTTCCTCCTTACTCCTGCTCTCAGCTGTTTTTAGAGTCTCCTGGTTGTGATCTCAGCTTAACACAGCCACAGCTCTGGGTAGGAGTCTATTTCTAATCTTTGCCTTGTCAGCTCTCTGTGGGCAGTTGGGCCTCCGCCCATCAGCAACCCGCTTTTGACTTGTACCATTACCAGATCTAGCAGGAGCCCCTCCCCTTTGATTGTTCCGTTAAAAACCAAGGGCTCCATCTTGAGTTGCTGAATGTACTGGGCCAGTTTACATACCACTTTCTTATATTCCCCATTAAGCTTCTGAGAGGCAATAAATACCAAGCAGGGAAGCTGGGCTTGGTTCCATGGGAGCTGAACAATCTGCTGCCTTCCAGGCTTGCCCCCTGTTCCATGGCAAGCCCCAGGAAGGATCTTCCCACCCAGTGCCTCGGTGCTATGTTTGACTCTTCAGTCCTCCCCATCTGCTGGATTTGCATCCCCTTTTCCTGACTTGTGAGCCACAATGCCATCCCATTCAAAGGACTATGCCAATTATAATCGACTAGACCAGTCACCTCTTAGTTAAGGTATGATTTTGGAACCAGTGGGAACACTCATAGGTCAGTCAGCAGTTAACAAAAGGACAGGTGGTGACTCCTGTTGTCTTGGGACATCTGCCAACTATAAAAGGCCCTGACTCTGTGTGGGTGGGCCTTTTTATGCTCTTCGGTGACCAAAGAGCCATGTAATGGCCTATAAGACCAGAAGGCACTGGGTGTGTCAAGAGAGTGGGCTTAACATATGAAAAAATGCTCTAAATCACTATTGATTAGAGAGATACAAATTAAAACAACTCTGAGGTACAATCTGACACCTATAAGATTGGCTAATATGACAAAAAAGGAAAATAATAAATGTTGGAGAAGCTGTGGAAAAATTGGAGCACTAATGCATTGTTGGTGGAGCTGTGAACTGATCCAACCATTCTGGAGAACAGTTTGGAATTATGCCCAAAGGGCTATAAAGCTTTGCATACCCTTTGACCCAGCAATACGACTATTAGGACTTTTTCCCAAAGAGATCATAAAAAAGGGAAAAGGACCCACATGTACAAAAATATTTATAGCTGCTCTTTTTGTGGTGGCAAGGAATAGGAAATTGAGTGGGTGCCCATCAATTGGAGAATGGCTGAACAAGTTGTGGTATATGAATGTAATGGAATACTATTGTGCTGTAAGAAACGATGAGCAGGCAGATTTCAGAGAAACCTGGAAGGACTTGCATGAACTGATGATGAGTGAGATGAGCAGAACCAGGAGAACATTGTATGTTGATCAACTATGATAGACTTGATTCTTCTCAGCAATACAATGGTCCAAGGTAGTTTCAAAGGACTCATGATGGAAAATGCTCTCCAAATCCAGAAAAAAAAGAACTGTTGAATCTGGATGGAGATCAAACCATAGTATTTCTATTGTTTTTGTTGTTGTTGTTGTTGTTTTTCTTTTTTGAGGTTTTTCCTTTTTGCTCTGATTCTTCTCTCATTACATGACTAATGCAGAAATATGTTTAATGTGATTATACATATATAACCTATATCAGATTACTTGCTGTCTTGGGGATGGGGGAGGGAGTGGAGGGAGGGAGAAAAATTTGAAACTAGAAATCTTATAAAAACAAATGTTGGAAATTATCTCTAAATGTAACTGGAAAATAATAAAATATTTATATGGGAAAAAAGAGATGGGCTTGAGCCTTAATCCTCTGGATCAGTGGCATCTTTGGAACAGCTTCCTTGCCTCTCCTGGAAAGATCTAGCCTAATCTAGTTGGCAGGTAGGGACGTGGCAGAGGTCTACCTGGTAGATGTTGGTCCTATTATGGGAGGCATCCGAAATTGACATAGTCAAAATAGAACTCATTCTCTTTCTCTCCTTCCCAGCTTTCCTGCTATGGTCAAGGAAGAGGTTCTGAGTTCAAATCTCACCTCAGATACTTACTAGCTGTGTGACCCTGCAAGTCACTTAACCCCAGTTGCCTTAAACATCCGGGACCATCTCCAGTCATCCTGATATGTATCTTGTCACTGGACCCAAATGGCTCTGTAGGAGAGAGTGAGGCTGGTGACCTTGCACAGCCCTCCTTCACTTAAATCCAATTCACTGCAAGTCATGACATCACCCTGATGTCATGGTCCTCTTTGAGAATGAAGGACAAACAACAACAGTATGCTCAAGGGCAATACCAGCCTCCCATTCACTGAGGCTCAAATCCTCAGTGCCATTCCTAACTCCTCATTCTCACTGAGCTCACTGAGACCAGAGGGTCTGTCTTCAAATCTTGTTTCTCCCTTGATAACATCTACCCTGTGTGACTTCTTTTCTCTGCTGGCCACCATTCCCACTGTAGTTCAGGCCCTCATCACCTCTCACTTGGACTATTGAAATAACCTTCTAATTTGTCTCTCAGCCTCAAGTTTTCCCCTTCCCCCAGGATCCTCTGCTGTTACTTTCCTAAAGTACATATCTGACTATTCCTCCTCCCCCTCCCCATTCAATAACTGTAGTGGCTCCCTATTTCCTCCAAGATCAAATATCAAATCCTTTGGCATTTAAAGCCCTCACAACATGACCCCATCTCACCCTCTGGTCATTAATTCTATCCATATGCAATATGTATCTGTATGTATCCAAGTATGCAGCCTACCTGAAGTTCCTTACACATGGCACCCCATATCTCATCTTGGTGCCTTTCTATTGGCCTTCTCCCATACATGGAACGCTTACTTCATGCCCAGCTCTTGGCTTCACTGGTTTCCTTTAAGACTTAGCCGAAATCCCACCTTCTTCATGTTGTTCTTGGTCTCCCTATCTCCCCCACTTCCCTCCCCTTTGAGATCACTTTCCATTTTCTTTCTTTCTTTTTTTTGGCAGGGCAATGAGGGTTAAGTGAGTCACACAGCTAGTAAGTGTCAAGTATCTGAAGGCAGATTTGAACTCAGGGCCTCCTGAATCCAGGGCTGGTGCTTTATCCACTGTGCCACCTAGCTGCCCCCACCTTCTATTTTCATTGTAAATATGTATTTGCACACCATCTCCCTCATCAGAATGCGAGTTTGTTGAGAGCGGGGAGCATCTTTTGGCATTTTTTTGTATCCCTAGTGCCTTATACAATGTCTGGAACACATTAAGCTTTTCATGAATGCTGGTTGACTGACCCAACTCAGAGATGAAAAATATGAACTTGGGGACAGCTAGGCGGCTCAGTGGATAAAGTACAGGCCCTGGATTCAGGAGGACCTGAGTTCAAATCTAGCTTCAGACACATGACACTAACTAGCTGTGTGATCCTGGGCAAGTCACTTAATCCCCATTGCCCCACCAAAAAAAAATGAACTTAACATACCCTCAATAACCAACCAGAGACCATCTCATCTCAGGTTCCCTTCTCATTCCCCCTTCTCTCTCTCTCTCTCTCTCTCTCTCTCTCTCTCTCTCTCTCTCTCTCTCTCTCTCTCTCTCTCTCTGTTGAGACTCTTGGAGTCACCCCTGTTCTCTCCCTCTCTATCCCCTACTTGATCCAATCAGCAGGCCTTCTCCATACCTTCTTACATCACAGCATCACATGCAGGCACATTGTCCTTTTCCATTTCTCTTGCAATGAGGAAGTCTTTCTTGACCACCCCCATAAGTCCTCCTGAAGCATGTCCTGTCTCATTGATTTGGCTCATTTGCCTGGTCTCTTGCTAGACTCCAATGCCCTCAAGGGCAGAGAGCTTTATTCTTTTATTTAATTCACTGAGTGTTCCACAAGACAGAGACAGTTCTTTGTACTTAATTGATACTCAAATATTTTATCGTTGGTTTTTTGCCAGCTCTCCATAAAAAGTGATTTAACTTATATAGGGAGGGGTTGCTCACACTATCCCTCCTGGGTGGCCCGGGCACTTGTACTGGGAACAACATCTGCTCTGCTTGTCCCTGCTTCCCCTCCTCTCTCTTGTTTTATTTTTTTTCTGGTACTTTCTGAAGAGCCTAATGGGCACAGTCCTGCCAGAAACAAAAAAGGAATAGGAGGAGAAGCAGGAAGTGGATGAAGGAGGAATGTCTGAACCCCAAGACTCAGTGGGAGATGTTGAACCAGGGGCAGCCCCCCCCTGCTAGGGAGCTGGGCAAGAGGAAGAACCGTGAGACAATTTCTCTTTCCTACTTCAAGAATAGGAAACAGACTAATTCCAATAGGGCCAGGAGTTTGGGTAAGGAGATCAGCACAGTGTGTTGAAGTTCCCTTTTTGGTGGGGTCACACCGTTTGACCTAATGTTTAAGAAGAGGCAGCTTGGAGAGGTTCCTATGTTGTAGCCTGAAGATTCATGGCATTAGTGAGTAGCTGGCGCCATCTCCTGGAGAGAAGAAGCAACTGCCTCTGCAAGGAGAAGAAAAAGCCTAGAGCCATTCTGAGAAGGGGAAGTGGGCTGCAGAGGAGCTCTCACAAATCACTTTCTTATGGTGCTGCTGCCATCTCTTGGCAGGTGGATCATAGACTTGGAGACCGAAGGGACCTTAGAGGTTGCCTAGTCCAACCCCCTCAATTTGACAAATAAGGAAACTGAGGCTCAGGGAGCTGAAGTGCCATGCCTACAGTCTCACAACTTCTAAGTGTTTGAGGGCAGATTCTGAACTCATGTCTTCCTGTCTTTAAGTCCAATGCCCCATCCACTAGGCCATTCTGCTTTTATATTAAAATGTTCCAAATCAGTAGTAATAAGAGAAATTAATAGTAAAACAACTCTGTAGGGGGCAGCTAGGTGGCACTACGGTAGATAAAGCACCAGCCCTGGATTCAGGAGCAACTGAGTTCAAATCCGACCTCAGACACTTGATACTTACTAGCTGTGTGACCCTGGGCAAGTCACTTAATCCCAATTGCCTCAAGAACAACAACAACAACAACAACTCTGTGGTTTTTCATTATCAGATTGGCAAAGATGAAAAAAGATGAATGAAGGAAGCGCTGGGCAATTATCTCATTTTACAATTATCTCATTTTATCCTCACAACAACCTTGTGAGGTAGGTTCTATTATTCTTTTCATTTTACCTTTTTTTGGGGGGGGCAGGGAAAAGAGGGTTAAGTGACTTGCCCAAGGTCACACAGTAAGTATCTGAAGTTGAACTTGAACTCAAATTTTCCTGACTGCAGGACCCTATGTTCTATCTGCTATGCTACCTGAGGGCTTCAGAAAAAGGAAAACCTGAATGTCAGGTTATTACAAGGAGGTAGAGCCCTGCTGGTGCATCTTTGTGTTCCTGGTCTTTGTGAAGTAATGAACTTAGATTCTGAAGATCTGAGTTCAAATCTTGCCCCAGACACGGATTAGCTGTGTAACCCTGTGAAATGCTCAGTTTCCTCCTCTGTAAAATGAGGGGCTTAGACTTCATGACTTAAGTTCCCTTCTTGCTCCTTTACCCATAGGTTTTTTTGTTTTTGTTTTTGTTTTTTTTTTTTGCGGGGCAATGGGGGTTAAGTGACTTGCCCAGGGTCACACAGCTAGTAAGTGTCAAGTGTCTGAGGCCGGATTTGAACTCAGGTACTCCTGAATCCAGGACCAGTACTTTATCCACTGTGCCACCTAGCCGCCCCCTACCGATAGGCTTTTGATTTCTTTTTCTTTATTTTATGTGTGTGTGTGTGTGTGTGTGTGTGTACCTAAAAAAACCACACACACATATACACACACACACTCCCCCAACCTTTATCTCTATCAAAAAAAAGAAAAAGAAAACCCTTGTAACAGAAAATGTATAGTTGAGAAAAACAAATTCCTGTACTGGCCAAGTCTAAAGACCATATATATGTCTCAGCCTCCACCCTGAATTCATCATTTCTCTGTCAGGAAATGAGGAGGATGTTTCATCATTGGTCCTTTGCATCATGGCTTGTCATCACACTGATCATAGTTCTTAAGTCTTCCAAAGTTCTTAAGTTATCTTTGCCAATCTGAATAAGAATGATTTAAAGCATTTTTTTTTTTGGTGAGGCAATTGGGGTGAAGTGACTTGCCCAGGGTCACACAGCTAGTAAGTGTCAAGTGTCTGAGGTCGGATTTGAACTCAGGTCCTTCTGACTCCAGGGCTGGTGATCTATCCACTGCACCATCTAGCTGCCCGTTAAATTTTTTTTTTTTTAATTTTGGTGAGGCAATTGGGGTTAAGTGACTTGCCCAGGGGCACACAGCTAGGAAGTGTCTGAGGCCAGATTTGAACTCAGGTACTCCTGAATCCAGGGCTGGTGCTTATCCACTGCACCATCTAGCTGCCCCTAAAGCATTTTTTAAAAATATGGAAGGAGAATGGCCTAGTGGATGGGGCATTGGACTTGGAGACAGGAAAACATGAGTTAGAATCCTGGCTTGAAGTCTTAGAAGTCTCTATTTACAGTGTTGCTGTTACTATAGAAATTGTTCTGATGTATAGTGAAGTGAGCAGAACCAAGAGAAGGCTGTGCACAGTGACAGCAATATTGTTCGATGAAGAACTGTGAATGACTTAACTATTCTCAGCAATACACCCTCATGGCTCCCACCCTCAACCAAATTAACCAAGTCTTTTTTTTTTGGTGAGGCAATTGGGGTTAAGTGACTTGTCCAGGGTCACACAGCTAGTAAGTGTCAAGTCTCTGAAGCCGGATTTGAACTCAGGTCCTCCTGAATCCAGGGCCTGTGCTTTATCCACCGTGCCACCTAGCTGCCCCAAATCGACCAAGTCTTGAGACAATCCCAAAGGACTAATAATGAAGCATACTATCCACCTCCAAAGAAAGAACTGATATCGATTGAACACAGACTGAAGCAGGCTATTTTTTGCTTTTTTTATTTTTTTTCTTTTATTCAAGTTTTCTTATACAAAATGACTAATATGTCAATATATAATTGCACATGTATAACCTATATCTGATTGCTTACTGCCTCAAGGAGAGGGGAGGGGAGGGAGAGAAGGAGGGATAAAATTTGGAACTCAAAACTTTAAATTAAAAAGGTTTATTATTATTATTTTAAAATATATTCAGAAATAGCTACTATTAGGAAAGATTACAAACGGTGATATTTTTAAAAAATTGTTCCCTTGATGCAAAATGAAATGAGTAGAACCAAGAGAACATTGCACACAGTAATAGCAATATTGTAAGATGATCAGCTGAGAATGACTTAGCTATTCTCAGCAATATAATGATCCAAGACAACTGTAAAGGACTTAGGATACAAAATGCTATCCATCCCCAGGAAAAAAAAAAAACAAACCTGATGGAGCCTGAATACACATTGAAGTGTACTTTAAAAAGTAAGTTATGGGGGGCAGCTAGGTGGCGCAGTGGATAGAGCACTGGCCCTGGATTCAGGAGTACCTGAGTTCAAATCCGGCCTCAGACACTTAATACTTACTAGCTGTGTGACCCTGGGCAAGTCACTTAACCCCAATTGCCTCACTAAAAACAAAAAAACAAAAAAAAGTAAGTTATGGGGGTGGCTAGGTGGCGCAGTGGATAAAGCACCGGCCCTGGATTCAGGAGGACCTGAGTTCAAATCTGTCCCGGGACACTTGACACTTACTAGCTGTGTGACCCTGGGCAAGTCACTTAACCCCCATTGCCCCACAAAAAAAGAATAAAAAGTAAGTTATTCTCCTGGTTCTGCTTACTCTGCATCAGTTCATACAAACCTTGCCAGGTTTCTCAGAATCTGCCCCTTCCATCATTTTCTAATGGTGCAATAATATTCCATCATATTTATATACCATAATTTTTTCAGCCATTCCTTGAGTTTCCCCTTAGCTTGCAGTTCTTTGTCACCACAAAAAGAGTATCTATGAATATTTTTGTAATATGGGTTCCTTTCCTCTTTTTTGATCTCTTTGGGGTATGGGTTGAGTAGTGGGATGGCTGGGCCAAAAGGTATGGCTTTTGATTTCAGTACAGAGTTCTTCCTAGCAGAGACACTGTGGAATTCATCCAAAGAATGTTCTGTCATTATCCTGGCAATCTTTTCTTGTTTTCTTACTTGGTTTCAATCTACTTCACTTCCTCCTTGGTCCCTTTAGTAATGCATTATGGAACAAAGTAGTAGCCCATTAGTGTCTTTGGGATTTGACAGGGAACAGGGAAGTTTCTTTTCACTAGTTGACTTTTTGGCAGGAGGAAAACATACTTCTGGCTTTCCTTCATGTGGCCTTAACACTGATGACCCCTGAACCTGTAAATGATTAATGTCAATCCTGGGTTTACTAGATTTGCTTCTGGAAAAACTTATGAACGATTTGTTAAGTATTTCTGTAAACTTGAAAGCATATTCCTTTGAACCAGTATTCTTACTTGACTGTGAGCGAGCCTAGTATGCCCTTGCTCTAGGGTCATATTTTCATTTCTTTATTAACAGCAAAAGGAGCCATTCTATTTTCATTGTGATTTATTGATTTGTTTTTCATATCTGAGCCTTTGCAACATGCATGAGGGTCCAAGAGGAAAGCATGATTTTTGCCCTTAGGTGTTAGACATTTTTCCTTTTGAGAAACTAGCATATATTTTCGAGAGAGGAACAATGGGTTTGTGACTGCAGTGTTTGGAATCACAGAATCAGAGTTGGAATGAGACCTCAGTGATTATCTAGCCCAGGGCTTTTCAACCTGGGGTCCTGTGAGTTTACTTTTTATTATTTTCGGAGACACATAATTAAAAATATTTTACTGATGGAATCCACAATAAAAGTTTGGAGACCCCTACTCTAGAGAATTAATACTAAATGTTGGATGTGATGAGGAGACAAACTTTAGCTGTCTCCCTAACAACTGGCCAATCCATAGCATGATTTTCCCATTATTTGAGGTGTTCATACAGAGTTTGAGCCTCAGTTGCAATGGAATTTGTAGAGTAGGTTCATGGTTTTTTTAATTCATTACTTATTTATTTTAGCTTTCTTTGCATTTTAAATTTTGAGTTCCAAATTCTCTCTGTCCCTTCCATCCCTCCCCTACCTACTGAGAAGGCAAATAATATATCAATTACACATATAAAATAATTCAAAACAGATTTCTGTGTTAGCCATATTTTTTTTAAAAGCAGGAAAAAGAAAGAGAAAATTATACTTCAATTTGTATTCAGAGTTCATCAATTCTCTCTGTGGAGGAGGAGAACATTTTTTCATCATGAGTCCTTTGGAATTGTCTTGGATCATTGTATTGATCACAGTTTACAACACTGCTGTTACTACGCACAATGATTTCCCAGTTCTTCCTACTTCACCTTGTATCAGTTCATACAGATCTTGCCGTTTTTCTAGAGCCATGCCCCTCGTCAATTCTTTTTTTTTTTTTTTTTTGGTGAGGCAATTGGGGTTAAGTGACTTGCCCAGGGTCACACAGCTAGTAAGTGTTAAGTCTCTGAGGCCAGATTTGAACTCAGGTCCTCCTGACTCCAGGGCAGATGCTCTATCTACTGCCCCCCTCATCAATTCTTATAGCACAATAGTACTCCATCACAGTCATGTGCCACAACTTGTTCAGTCATTCCCCAGCTGATGAATGTCCCCTCACTTTCCGATTCTATGCTACTACTACAAGAACTGCTATAAGTATTTTTTTACATGTGGGTCCTTTTCCTTTTTCTTTGATCTATTTGGGATATAGACCTAGTAGTGGTATTGCTGGGACAAAGGGTATACACAGTATTATAACCCTTCGGGCATAGTTCCAAATTGTTCTCCAGAATGGGTGGACCAGTTCTACCAACAATTAATTCATTAGTGTACCTATTTTTCCTCATCCCCCAACATTTGTCATTTCTGATAGGTGTGAGGTGGTACCTCAGAGTTGTTTTAATTTGCCTTTCTCTAATAAATAATTTAGAACTTTTTTTGCAGGGCAGTTAGGGTTAAGTGACTTGCCCAGGGTCATACACCTAGTAAGTATCAAGTGTCTGAGGTCAAATTTGAACTCAGGTCCTCCTGAATCCAGGGCCAGTGCTTTATCCACTGCACCACCTAACTGCCCCCTAGAACATTTTTTCAATATGATGATAGATAGCTTTGATTTCTTCTTAAAATTATGAATACCAGTGACTATTTATTTTCATAAATTTGACCCAGTTCTATACTCAATATATATTTGAGAAATGAGGCCTTTATCAGAGAAACTTGTTGTAAAGTTTTTGGTATTACTTCATTGTCTATGATACCTTGTTAGCAAAATGTAGTTTCCCTTATTATCTCTTTTAATTAAGTCTATTTTTGTTTTTGCTTTAATGATTGCCCACCCCCTGCCTTTTTTTACTTCAGCTGAAGCATATTTTTTTCTTTTGCTCCAGCCATTCACTTTAATTCTGTGTGTACTTTTCTGTTTTAAGTGTGTCTCTTATAAACCACATAATGCTGGATTCTTGTTTCTAATCTATTCTACCATTTGTTTCCAGTTTATAGGTGAGTTCATCCCATTCACATCCACAGTTATGATTACTGTGTTTTTTCTTCCATCCCATTTTCTTCTGCTTCTTAACCCTCTCTCTTTTTATTCTATCCCTCCTCAAAGTTTCTTTTGCTTTTAGTCACTGCTTCCCTTAATCTGCCCTCTCCTTTATCATGCCTTCTTCCTTTTCACTTATCCCCTTCCCCTCCTATTTCCCATTCCCTCTTCTAATCCACACTGGTAAAAAGAACCTCTAGTACATAGAACATAGCTGCTAAGTGGTATCCAGCTTTTTCTGGAAGTTCTTCCCCGAGAGAGCATAATACTTGTTAAGAAGCTTTTTCTGGCACTTCATCCTAAATTTGCTTCCTTGAAACTAAAATTCATTGTTTCTGGTTCTGTCCCCTTCAGCCAGGCAGAATAAATGTAATCATTTAGTGTGATATGGTGGGGAAGGGGCTAGATTTGAAATCACAAGACTGGAGTTGAAATCCCACCTACCACTTAATAACTGTGTGACCTTAGGCTAGTCATTTCCCCTCCATGGACCTCCAGCTCTTGAACTGTTGATTATATTAGCCCTCTTCCACATGACAGTGCTTCAGATACTTGAATATAGCTATGATGTCCCCCACGGGTCTTCTGATCTTTTGGCCAAACATCTCTAGTCCCTTCAGCCAGTTTGTATATGCCAAGACACAGGAGGCTTCTGGTTCTAGAGCTGGAAGAGCCCTCTCACGCTATCTTGTCCAACACCCTTATTTTTTTTTTGGTGAGGCAATTGGGGTTAAGTGACTTGCCCAGGGTCACACAGCTAGTAAGTGTTGAGTGTCTGAGGTTGGATTTGAACTCAGGTCCTCCTGAATCCAGGGCTGGTGCTCTATCCACTGTACCACCTAGCTGCCCCTCCATGCCTTTTTCTAACTCTCACCATGCCTTTCCATCTGATACTTGTGAAGTCAGGTTTTTGGAATCTAAATGTAAGACTTAACTTTTATCCCAATTAAATCAAATCTTATTAAATTAACCTGTCAAGAGCTTCTGAGATCCTTTCTTACAGTGGGTTAGTTTTCCCTTTTAGATTCATGTCACTTATAAATTTGATAAGGATTCTATCAGTGCCTTTATGTGCAAATAGTTGATAAAAATGTTAAATGACATAAGGCCAAGAATGAATCCCTCAGAATCTCCTCCCATAGGAAAGAAACTTCCCAGTTGACATCAATTTATTTCTTAATACTCACTGGTTTGGCCATTTCACCAATCTTGAACCTGATCAATTACATTCACTTCTAAGATACATCTTTCCATATTTTTCACAGGAGTAGCATGAACTGCTCTATTAAAAATCTATATCGGGGTGGGGGCAGCTAGGTGGTACAGTGGATAAAGCACTGGCCCTGGATTCAGGAGGACCTGAGTTCAAATCCAGCCTCAGACACTTGACACTTACTAGCTGTGTGACCCTGGGCAAGTCACTTAATCCTTGTTGCCCCGCAGCAAAAAACAAAAACAAAATAAAATAACAAAAAAACTATATTGGGCAGCTAGGTGGCACTGCAGTGGATAAAGCACTGGCCCTGAAGTCAGGAGGACCTGAGTTCAAATCCGGCCTCGGACACTTAACACTTACTAGCTGTGTGACCCTGGGCAAGTCACTTAACCCCAATTACCTCACCAAAAACAAACAAACAAAACAACAATATCTATAGCACTCTCTGGTCCATCAGGTTAGGAACCTTGTCAAGAAAGGAAATAGGCTTAGTCTGGCATGACCTATTCTTAAAGCCATGCCAGGCTTTTAAATCACTGCTTTGTTTTCGAGACATTCGCTATCTATCCTGTTAATAATTTTTTTTAAACAGAATTTTGTCAGGAATTAAAATCAAGTTCACTGGCTTATACTTGGCATTCTCCATTCCTTTCTATTTTTGAAGATTGGGCCATTTGTCCTTCTCTCCTCCTGCAGTACCTTTGCTGTTCTTGGCCATCCTTCAAAGATCTGACAATAGCTCAGCAATCACATCTGCCAGTTCTCTCAGTACCCAAGGATTTAGTTCATCTGGCTGGATGACTTGCATTCGTCAAAGGCAGCTAGGTGCTCTCTCCCTATCTTTTTATTTATCTTGAGTACTAACATCCTATTTTCTCTATTTGTCTGTCCTTTCCAGTCCAAAGGTCATTCTCTTTGGCAGAAAAAAAAAAAAACAGGCGCAGAATGAGAATTGACTAGCTCTTCCTTCTCTCTGTTGTCAGGCATTGTTCCATCCACCCTGAGTAGGGGTCTTATCCTTTCTTGGATCTTCCTCTTTTCTTCAATATCACTTTAAAAAAAACAAAAAGAAACAAAAAAAGAACAACTAACTACCACAAAGGCCCAAGTCCTTTTTTGCTTTCCTAATGTTTCTTTGTTTTGCCACTCCTGACCCTGATTCTTACAGGATTGTGCCACACTTTTGTACTTGGCCCCTTATCTGTCCTTGTGTCCATCCTCTGTATACCAAAAAAACTATCCCTTCCATATCAGGAGTTAGGGGTGCAGCACCTCCAAGATCTGGAAAATCTGCATAAAATTTTTGGCCCTCCCTTCATACCAGAGAAGAAGTCTGCATTTCTTTTCTTTTCTTTTTTTTTTTTTAAGTGAGGCAATTGGGGTTAAGTGACTTGCTCAGGGTCACACAGCTAGTACCTGTTAAGTGTCTGAGGCCAGATTTGAACTCAGGTACTCCTGACTCCAGGGCCGGTGCTCTATCCACTGCGCCACCTAGCTGCCCACCATTTATTTTCTTTTATGAGGCATTTACAGTACCTTATGGTAAAAGTTGGGTTAAGTATTTGGTCATAGGCTCTGCATCATTTGCTGGTGTCGGGAAAATTTCTAAGTCCAACGGAGGAACAGAAACAACAAAGTCTCCAAGCCATAGAAAATAGGGTTTATTGAGAGAAGGCCTATCTCACAATAAAGCCGGCTGAAAGACCCTGAGTTACAAAATCAATGGTTTTTGGTTTTTTTTTTTGAGTTTTTTTTTTTTTTTTTTTTAGTGAGGCAATTGGGGTTAAGTGACTTGCCCAGGGTCACACAGCTAGTAAGTGTTAAGTGTCTGAGGCCGGATTTGAACTCAGGTATTCCTGACCCCAGGGCCGGTGCTCTATCCACTGCACCACCTAGCTGCCCCTATCAATGGGTTTTTATACCCCTTCCAGAGCTTGAATGCTTCTGTACAATTGTAATTAAAAAGTATCTAAAATTAAAGCATTATCTTAGGAAATAGAGGAACTGCCTACGTGACAAATGTCAGCATTTTTCATACTCATATCATCCTTCTTGTGACAACAGGGTCATAATTCTGCTGCACTGACCACTTCTAATCAAGTATATTACTAGTGAGCTGCATGACCCCCTTGAGTCACTTGTGGTTTCTAAAATATAATATTGCTGACTGACTATTGTATCTTGTGATATTACATAATGCTTGACATTGGAAAGTATCATCTGACATTACTTAGTAGTAAGAAGAGAGACTTAATCTACTAATACAATGAAAATAAGATATCTAAATATAATAAATCACAATTTTAGTTATGCTGATTATTATCATAATTAAATCACTTATAACTATATTAAATCTCCTATAACTAAGGGGTGGGGAAAATCTCACTCAGACTGGCCTTCTTGTGTTGTCTATGGCTTCTGCAAAAGTCCCCCAAGATTCCCATTTAATTTCTTATGCCAACCCAAGATATATCATATATCAAAACTGTGATGGGGAAAGTCACGATGCGGAAGGGATAGCTATAATAATCTTAAGTTGGTCAGTGAGTTTTCTATACATCTACATCAGTCTCTGTAGCCAGCCCCTGTTTTTCTCTCTCATCTGAATTATTTCTCTCTGTATCTGCAGATTTTCATTCTTGAATGTTTGCCCATTCTTCCTGGGATGACTTCCCCTGAAGAATTTTGAATGTATCAGAACCCTATCATTCTCCCTCTGAACACTTTGAAATTGATGTTTTCAAAGCATAAAGTGCATTTCAGACTCTTCCCAGCTTTCTTCATCTCTTCCATCACAAATTCTAAGATGGAATGATCATTGTTCCCCAAGGTTCTCATCATTTTGACTCCAGACACCAGATATTCCTTATTGGTGAGACCCAGATTGCAAAGAATTCATTTTGTTGGTTCCTTTGCCTTTGAAGGATGAAATTATCATTAAGGCAATCCAAGAAGTTGTTAGTTGCTTGGCTTTTTGGCAGAGAGCAAGAGCTATTACAGAAATCCAGATAATTGAAGCTCCTCCCACCCCCTTCCCATCAATATTGTATCTGCCTGGATTTTATTTCCTCCCTTTCTCCCACTCCAAATTTTCTGTCAGTTTCTTTTTTTCCTGTCCAGATAATCTGTACTTTATTTTAATTATAAGATTGTTTCTGTTAGTCTTTCCTTTGATTTTCACCCAGATAAAGTAATCTTAACTTTTGGTTCTTAGATTTCCTCACCTGAGTACATGTTCCTAATTTATAATTCCCTTCATGCCCTCCCCCCAACTCTTTTCCTATTCTGTGTCTTTTGAATAAGTTATACCTCTTCAGAACCACGTTCTGGTTTTGTGTCTTATCTCATGAAATCGCAATGATAATTATAAGTTAAATTTAACTTTTTTAGAAAGGTTTCTAGTTCATCTGGATATCTTGATAATTACTTTTTCTTTGAGTTTTGTTATTGGCTTCCTCCCCATCCCATCCTCACTCTGGATTTTATCTCCAGTGAATTTTGGGGCATCTCTGTTGGTATTCTTTTGTAGCTTGTTTACTCCTTTCCCCTACCTGTTTCTGTTTAAAGCTTGTTTGATTAGATTTGCAGGAACCTATGTGATTACATTCTTACCACCCCCTTGTCTGGTACACTCCATTCCTGACCAGAGTCCTGCCCTTTCTATATTTAAATATTTGAGTAGTGGTGTGGCATAGTGAATAGAGTGCTAGACTTGGAGTCAGGAAGACCTGAGTTCAAATCCAGCCTCAGACACTTACTAGTTTTGTGACCTCAAGCAAGTCATTTCTCTCTCAGCCTCAGTTTCTTCGATGGTAAAATGGAAATAATAATAGCACCTAGCTCTTCATAGAGTTGTTGTGAGGGTTAAATGAGATAACATACGTAAAGTGCTTTGAATGAATGTTAGTTATTATTATTGTTACTGATATTATATCCTCACATGCCATTTACTTAACTAGTTGTTCACTTCCCAGACTTGGCTTTCTCTTCTGTACCACTTGCCTTGAGAGGTCTGCAATGATACAGCTACTAATAGTGCCCCAGATGCCTTCAGTTTCTTGCCTGAGACCCAGTGGTATCCATCAAATGGAAGACTATCTTACACTTCTGAAAAGTCTATGATCCTAAAAGAAGAATCACTTAGTGACACAGTAGATAGAGTGCTGGAGTCAGGAAGACCTGAGTTCATATCTGGCCTCAGACACTTACTAGCTGTGTGACCTTGGGCAAGTCACTTAACCTGTGTTTGCCTAGAAGGCAGCTAGCTGGCCCAGTGGTTGGAGCACTGGGTCTGGAATCAGGAAGACCTGAGTCAAATCCAAACTATACTTACTAGCTATGTGACGCTGGGCAAGTCACTTCACCTCTGTTTGCCTCAGTTTCCCTATCTGTAAAGTGAGGATCATGATGGGTTGTTGTAAGGATCAAATGAGATCGTATTTGTAAAAGGTTCTGGGTTCTCAGTACCTGGTACATAGTACCAGGTGGTATATAAATGCTTATTCCCTTCCCTTCCTTTTCCCTCTTCCCTTTGTTCACTGAGCACGGATTAGGTACATAATACTTACTGATTTGAAAGTTGGAAGTCGTTTCTATAGACAAATGAACTTGGCTCATTCTAATTAGAATACTCAGTAGCATCCCATTTCTTCTATTTGTTAGACATCCAAGAGTCAAAAAACGGAGACTTCCCTTCTTTACATGGCTTTTATGCTCTTGAATTTCCATTTAGGGTCAAATGCTTATTGGAGCTCACTTGGATTTTTCAAAAATATATTTTCTTTTTCATCATACATTTTGCTTTTATCACCTATATTTCCTAAGGTATTTCTCCCTTCCCTACCTCCCTGGAGAGGATTTTTTTTAAAAAAAAAGGATAAAAAAGAGGAAAGAAAAAACCAGTTCAGCCAAACTAACCAGCTCTGTTCCCACCCCTCCGCAGAGAAGTGGTGGAAGGAGTGAGTTCTCCTATCTATTTTGGGGGGGCCATTATAATTTGGGGGTCACTGTAATTTTGCAGCCTTCGGTATAGTTACTTTAGAGTAGCACCCGTGATTTAGTTCATCTTCTGGCTTAAAAGTCAGAAGATGTGCTGGGTCTGAATTTATGCCACAATGACCTTTTCTAACGTATGACCTCAAAGTGCTTAATTCATCCTAGCCTCGCCTCAGTTGCCTCATCTGCAAAGTGGGGATGCCCTTGAGAAGTTACAATCCACAGAGCCTGTGGGGATGAGTCACTTTTTACTTCTGCAAGCTGGGCGTTATGTGATTGATTTCAAGCATTCTCTTTTCCTTTTTTTTTAACTAAAAAATAAATGCAGTTTAAATTCCAGAACTGATGAAATGAACAGCGTTTCTGTTCCCCTTCTTGCCTCTTGAAGGTATCAAATTTGAGTATTAGCGCTATCTATTTCACATGATTTACTTGGAGAGAAATCTCATTTCTGAAATCATTCATGTTTAAAAGTCTGTTTTTTTTTTAAAAGTCATGTACATGTGTTCAAAAATACTGAGAGAAATGGATGCATATTTAGCAGTTTGCCTGTCAGGAGCATTGCAAACTCACCACATGCTAGCCAGGAAGGCTTGTAAACCTTTACATTTTATTAATGTGTTTTGGGGTTCCAGTGAGTCTAAAACATGTGGCAGTTGCAGGCTGAAATCCTTAGGGAGGGGGAGAGTCCTGGACCCGCCATCTCATTTCTAGCCAGAGGAAGTGAGCCAAGTTCTTTAGACTGTTTTGACTTGCTGGGAAAATTCCAGTTTTAATAAAATCCTGTGCCTGCTTATTTGGGTTCAATAACTATTATTAACATAATAGCCCCATACTTTATCTCAGTATCACTTGTTTGGTCCCCCTCTCTCTAGCCCTGAGCAGATTTTTTTTCAATAATTTGGATTGTAGACTCACTAAATGCTGCATGTTGTTCCTTTAGCCTCAGTGCAGGAGTGCCTCACTTAGCTATTCCAGTAATGTGTGGCCTCTGAATTCCTTTACACAAATGGGATTTCAGTGAAGCGGATCTCACGGGAGTCGCCAGGAGATAACCTCCGGAATGGGTTGAGGCTGCTGTCCGCGCCTTCCCCCTTCTCCGGTTTCGACTTTGCTAGTGGACCACCCAACAGAGCCCTTCTGTAGGTCAGAAAGCATGTTGGAATGAATGGCAAGCAGCTGAAAAGCTGCCAGGGGAAGAGATTGGGGAAAGGTTTCGACATCACCACCCGCTTCATCCTAATTTCAGTTTGACAAGCATCTCCTTTTTTGTCTGTTTGCATTTTGAAATTAAATTTGAATTTTTTTCAATGAACAAAAATTACATTTCTCCCTCCCACTCTTCTTCCATTGGAAAAAAAGAAACAAACCAAAAGCCTTGTGACAAATGTATAGGATCAAGAAAACTAAATTCCTGCATTGGCCATGTCCAAAAAAACCTTGGTCTCCATCTGCACCACGCCTATTGCCCTTCAGTCAGGAACGGGGAGAGAATGCTTCCCCATGGGTCCTCTGGCACTGTGGTTGGTCATTGTGTTGAGTAGAATTCCTGGACCTTTCACAGTTGTTTGTCTGGATAATATCAACAAGCATTTCTTACCAGACACTGGGGTTACAAAGATAAACACTCAGCAGTCCCTTCCCTCAAGGAATTTCCAATTTCTTGGGGTGGGGGAAAGTGGGGAGAAACGACATAGTGTATATGTAGTTTTTTTGTTTGTTTTTGTTTTGTTTTGTTTTGTTTTGCGGGGCAGTGAGGGTTAAATGACTTGCCTAGGGTCACAGAGCTAGTAAGTGTCAAGTGTCTGAGGCTAGATTTGAACTCAGGTCCTCCTGAATCCAGGGCCGGCACTTTATCCACTGTGCCACCTAGCTGCCCCAACTTTGTTTTTTCTCAACTCCTAATCCTATACTCTTCTCCTTCTCCTCCTTCTTCTCCTCCTCCTTCTTCTCCTCCTCCTCCTCCTTCTTCTTCTCCTTCTCTTTCTCCTTCTCCTTCTCCTCCTTCTCCTCCTCCTCCTTCTCCTCCTTCTCCTTCTTCTTCTTCATAACGATGATAGCTAATATTTAGATGGTAAGCTCTCTAAGATTTATAAAGCATTTTACATATATTATCTCCTTTGAACCTCTTAACAACCCTTTAAAGTAGGAGCTATTATCATCCCCATTTTACAAATTAGTACAAGAAAGAAATGGGGGTGGGGGGAAGGGTGGAGTGGTGGCACTCCTGGCAAGGGTGTAACAGCTTGTGCAAAGGCTAGGAGACTGGAGATGAAGTGTCATAAAGTACGCCAATTTGATTGGAATGGAGAGCATGTGAGTGTAGTAATATGAAAAAAAAGACAGGGATAATAGGTGGGAGTCAGATATTGAGGAAGGCTTTAAGTAGGCTGAAGAGTTTGTGTTTCTCCTAAGAAACCACTGAAGGCAGAGTAATACAGAGAGTAGGTCATAATGGAGAATACCAGACTGGGAATCAGAAGACCTAGATTCAAATCTGGGGTCTGTTATTTACTACCTGTATGACCCTGGGCAAGTCATTTTCCTTTCTAGGCCTCAGTTCCTTCTTCTGTAAAATGAAAGGATTGGACTTGTTGTCCAAGAGGACCATGACATCATGACTTGCAGCAAATTGGGTCTAAATGAGGCAGGGCTGTGCAAGGTCACCAGCTTCACTCTCCTCCAGAGCCATCTGGGTCCAGTGGCATGATATATATATATATATATATATATATATATATATATATATATATATATATATATATATATATATATATATATATATATATATCAGGATGACTGGAGATGGCCCCAGATGTGAAAGGATTGGCCTAGTGGATCTCTGAGGTCCCTTCTAGCTCTAACCCTGGTCTAAGGCCACTCCATATCGATGGACCTCTGACCTCTGACCTCTGAGGTCCCTTCTAGCGCTAGATCCTCGGAGCCTCTGATTGCCTGCCCTCCGAATCCCCTCCTACTTCTGTGCTTTGAGCAGGGTTTTCAGAATGTTTCTCTGGCAGCTGGCTGGAAGATGACTTGGAGGAAACAAGGAAAGAAATTAGAAGGCTGTTATAATCATCAGCAGTAATGGAGGCCTGAATTAGGGTGCTGGCTGTGTGTGTGTGTGTGTGTGTGTGTGTGTTACAAGAAGGGGGCAAATCTGAGAGATGTTGGCAATTCAATCCCACACACATTTGTTTTCCACTTCCAGGGTTAAAGGTGCTCTGGATAGAGAGGAATAGGGACTGGACCTGTGACTTTATTGCTAACAAGGACTCCCATGTGAGGAAATTGCCTTTACCAAGGCACATCAAGACCTATGAAGTGGTTAAGTGACTTACCCAGGGTCACGCAGCCAGTTTGAGTCCAGGTCTTCCTGCCTTCCAGGGAAGCTCTCTCTTCATTATACCATGTTGCTTCTTGCTGGGGATTGTTCCCTGCCCACAAGAAGCTTACATTCTACTGGGCTGAGACACTATGGCAGTAGATTCAACACACCTTAGCATTTTATCAGGTATGAGTATTGGACACTACTTATTTGTATTGTTTGTTCAGGAAAGGAATTGGGCACAATATCCCAACACAGGTAGCTTGTTTGATCTAGGTAGCATAGGTAGGCAGGTGCAGAATCACAGGATTACAGAATTTGAGAGATGGAGGGGTTCTCAGCCACCATCTGGTCTAACTTCTACATGAAAGGATTACTGATACAACATATTTAATTGTTGGCTACCCAGATTCTGGTTGAAGACCTCCAATAAGGGAAGCCACTGCCTCCCTAAGCAGCCTGTTCTATCTTAAATAACTGTCATTGTCAGGCATTTCTCCCCAATATCAAGCCTTTGCAGCCATCTCCCATTGCCTTCTGGGATCAAAAGGACAAAGCTGCTCCCTTTTCTATCTGCTGGCCTTTCAAATACAGCCGCCATACTGCCCCCAGCATTCTCCTCTTCTGGCTAAATATCACTGATTCTTTCAACTGAAGGTTTAAAGGTTATTTGGTCCATCCCCTTACCCCTTAAGCAGGATAGGCTAGAACCAGCTGAAGTCATGTCAGTAAAATACTATTCTTAAAAAAATTGATTTTTATAGTTTTTTTTTCATTTTTACATTGATTATATTTCCTCCTATACCCTTCCCCATCTCCCTTCTCAGAGATCCAGCCTTTATAATAGAGAATTTCAAAGAAAAAAGAGGAAGAAAAGGAAAAGCAATCAACAGTCCTGTTCAACACATTGAAAAAAATCTGTTCTGTGTCTGTGTGCCCTACTCTCTTCAAAACAGAAGAGGGAGCTGTTTTCACGTATTTCTTCTACAGAGCTAAGCTTGTTCTTTATAATTTCTCCACACTGAGTTTTGATTGTTTTGTGGTGCACAATACTATTTTTAAAAGCCTCTGGAGAAGACTGACCTTTTCCTTAGGTAGGTAGAAGCATTGAGTTGATGAAAGGAACAGGAGAAGAAATCTAAATGATGGCCGGAAAATGTTAAGGACTATTATCAGAAGGCTTATGTTTCTTTCTCCCCCACTCACTCAGCACCTGCTCTATCATTTGACAATTCTCTACCCATGGTGGCATATACCAGGCCCCTAGGACCTTTATGGAGCACCTCTTGTATACCAGGCATTGTGCTGGAGCTTGGCGATGGAAAGATTAAAAAAAAAATCAAATGGTTCTCACCCTTGGATTTGCCATGGCTTATCAGGGAGATAAGACGCACAGACATAAACATGTGGACCTGCTGCTGGGAGGGAAAAGCTGCACTTTGATTATTTTAGTGAGGGCTGGACTCAAGTAGGTTGCTGCTGCCTTGGTAATGGCACAGCAGTCCACCTGCTGAAAAAACCTCTCTCTGTACAGGATGTGTGAAATCTCCCTCTCCCCATTACTTTCTGTTTGGGGCTAAAGCATCTAAAGGTACTTCTTAAAATATGCATAGGCCATAATTGTTATTAGCTAATCCATGCAGATTAGCTTATTGTTCCCCAACAATTTACTGCATGAAATCATAGATTTAGATCTGGAAGAAGCCATTGAGTTCAGTCTCATTTTACATATGGGGAAACTGAGGCTGAGATCACACAGCAGTCACATAGCTAGTAAGCATGTGAAACAAGATTTGAATGCCCATCCCAGAATTCTATGCACCAAGCTACTGAGATGATGGTTTTCCTCAGTGTTCTGTGATTGGTTAGTGGCATTTATTAAACATCTACTGTGACCCATGTAATGGGCTAGACACTAGGGTAGGACTTTTTCTTTTCTTTTCTATTCTTTTTCCTTTTCTTTTTGTAGGGCAATGAGGGTTAAGTGACTTGCCCAGGGTCACACAGCTAGTAAGCGTCAAGTGTCTGATGCTGGATTTGAACTCAGGTCCTCCTGAATCCAGGGCCGGTGCTCTATCCACTGTGCCACCTGGCTGCCCCTTGGGCAGGACTTTTTAATCAGGGACCCTATTAGATGGTCTATAGATGAATTTCAGGGGGGATTCATGAACTTGGATATGAAATCTCTATTTATCTATCTGTCTGTCTGTCTATCAATCAATCAATATCTTTTCACTAACCTTTGGTTTCTTTTGTGATCCTTTATGCTTTATTTTGTGAATTTAAAAAGATTCTGAGAATGGGCCCATAGGCTTTACCAGACTGCCAAAGGGAGGGTCCATAATGTGAAAAAAGGTTAAAAACCCCTAATCTACAGAGACAGACAAAAATGAAATAGTCACCTGACCTCAAAGGGCTTACATTCTATATATAGTAGAAGACACAAACACATAACTACAAAATAGATCCAAGGAAATGTCGGTTGGGGGAACATTAGAAGCTGGGACTTGCCCAAGGTCTTGTAACAGTTAGAAGTGGGATGGGAGCCTTTGTGCCCTCTGGTTGTCCCTCCATATGATCCTGACATTTAACCCAATCAAATTATTTGTTGCTTGGATGTTTTCCTCTGATGGTTCTGCTGGGGCAAACCATACTAACACTTCTGTTCTGCTGTTATTGCCCTTTCTAAAGTCTGATCCCCTTCACTCTTTGAGGAAAACTGAGGCACTCTATATTCTTTATGGCATTGGATGACAAGATTACCGTATATGGCAGGTAGTTATGTTCTGTAGCAAATGGAAGTCCTGTGCTTGGCATCAGGAAGATCTGAGTTCGAGTCCTGCCTCCGGCATTAGCTGTGTGACCTTGGGTTACTCATTTAAATCTATAAAATGGGTATAATAATAACACCTATCTCACAGGGTTGTTGTGAAGGTTAAATGAATTAAGTGCTTTTCAAACCTATAAAGTAAATAATGCCTGTAAAGTGCTATATAAATGTCAGCTACTATTATTAATATTACTGTGATGGCCTCCTAGTTGGTCTATTTGCCTCAAGTCTCTCTACTCCAATTTATTCTTAGAGCTGCCAAAATGATTTTCTCTAAGTGCACATCGGACTATATCACATATCCCTCCCTGATGGCTCCCTCTTGCCTCTGGGATCAAATAGAAACTTTATTTTTGTTGTTCAGTCATTTTGTTTTCAGTTGTGTCTGACTCTCTGTGATCCCATTTGAAATTTTCTTGGCAAAGATACCAGAGTGGTTTCATTCTACAGCAAACAGGGTTAAGTGACTTGCCCAGGGTCACACAGCTAGTGTCTGAGGCCAGATTTGAGCTCAGGAAGCTGAGCCTTCCTGATTCCAGGCCCCAAATGGGCTCTATCAAGTGCAGCGCCACCTAGCTGCCCATTTAGCTTTTAGATCCCTTTATGCTTTGACCTATTCCCATTTCTAGTCTCGTTATACATTATTCTCTATTTCCTCTACTCTGTGGTCCAGCCAAAGTGCCCTTCTCTCTGTTCCTTACATGTGATACCTCATCTCCCATCTCCATGCCTTTCCATTGGTCATTACCCATGCCTAGAATGCTCTCCCTCCTTTTATAGCCCCTCTTCCTTCAGGGCACAGTCCAAACACAACTCTCTGTGTAAAGCCTCTCCTGATGTCCTCACCTGCTAGCGCCCCCCCCCACTTCCCCAAACAAAATTGTACCTAACTACTTTGTATCCACCCTATATACAGCATACTTCTATATGTTCTTCTCATCTCCCTTGATATAATGTAAGCTCCTTAAGAGTGGGAATTATTGGGGGCGGCTAGGTGGCGCAGTGGATAAAGCACCAGCCCTGGATTCAGGAGTACCTGAGTTCAAATCCGGCCTCAGACACTTGACACTTACTAGCTGTGTGACCCTGGGCAAGTCACTTAACCCCCATTGCCCTGCAAAAAAACCCCAAAAACAAACAAAAAAAGAGTGGGAATTATTTCATTCTTTATATTTGTTTCTCTAGCATCTAGTTCAGTGTCAGGCATACTGTAGCTGCTTATTCAGTGCTTATGGATTATAATTGTAATGATTTTTAGTGTGATGGAATGTATGGTAAGAGACAATGATTATGAGGCATTTGGAGAAAAGTGGGAGAATGTGTATGAATTGATGTAGATTGAAAAGAGAAAGCTATATCTATAGATATTTACATTGAGAAATATATATGACAAGACATATACATATTTACGTTGTTGCAGTCATGTGTATATATACACATACATACACACACATATATGTACACACACACACACACACAGGGGGTAGCTAGGTGGCTCAGTGGATAAACTCCCGGCCCTGGATTCAGGAGGACCTGAGTTAAGCCTCAGACACTTGACACTTACTAGCTGTATGACCCTGGGCAAGTCACTTAACCCTCACTGCCCTGAAAAGGGAAAAAAGTATATATATATATATATATATATATATATATATATACACACACACACACACACACACATACATGAAGTGATATATATACACACACATATATATATACACACACACATACATATATATGCATATATATGACTGCAACAATGCATTGTTATTTGTCCTTCATTCTTGAAGAGGACCATGACATCGGGGTGAGGTCATGACTTTCACTGAATTAGATTTAAATAAGGGAGGGCTGTGCAAGGCAACAATGTAAATGAATAGATGGCTAGATAGAAACCAAACCCTGAGTGAGTGATCAAAGAAGCAGACAGTCCTAGAGAACATACAGTGAAACATTGTAGTAGAGAGGTGAGGAACTCTGAGGAGAGATGATCTACATTGTCAGATCTGGTAGGGAATGTGTTGGAGGGGGACCCAGTTTGGAGGGACCAATTAAGATGTCTGAAAGAAGACATAGGGGCAGCTAGGTGGCGCAGTGGATAAAGCACAAGCCCTGGATTCAGGAGGACCTGAGTTCAAATCTGACCTCAGACACTTGACACTTACTAGCTGTGTGACCCTGGGCAAGTCACTTAACCCTCATTGCCCCGCAAAAACAAACAAACAAAACAAAAAGAAGACATGATAAGTGGAAAAGATCTTGGACAAAATCTAGATCAAAATAGTGGTGTTTGTTCATTTATTTATTCATTCATTTGTTCGTTTATTTATTTATGGTAATACTGAGCTTTCCAGAGGGTTGGTATTGAATTGACTTTGCTGCAAAGAAAAAGGGCATCAATAAAATGTTGGGTTTTTTTAAAAACCAGAAGGAATAAGGGGAGAAATATACATGCAGGACCCCAGTTCCAGGTCCCAGCCTATGGCAGGATTCTCAGAGGATGTTTTTCCTCATGGTCTTGATCCCATCTCTGCTTTTGTATCTGGGTCACCTCGATTGGCTGGGGTCTGGTCACCTTTTCCCTGGCCTCCTGAGGCTTGGGTAGTCACAGTCCTGGTTTGCTTCATAGAAAACCTCAGCAGTTCTAATTCAAGGGCAGCTGTGGCCCACAGAGGCCCGCCCAGCAATCAGTGGATCTGGCTCAGAGGGCAGTCAGTCAATGATCACCCCAATCCCCCCTGCTTGGCAATCAGAAAGCCTGTTTCAAAGGCAACAGAAGGAAATGGAAGCAGCTGGCACCAGGCACCAGTGTGCAGATTGCATGGCTTCTTCCTTTCTGGTGGGCTCTGGACAGTACATCTTCCCTGTCCTCCTCCTTCCCAGGAGAAGATGGAGCGACCTCCCTTGCCAGCATCTCCTAATTCTCCCTCCGTGGAAAGTGCTAAGGCCCTCAGATCCCCACAAAGATGAAAAGGCAAATGCAGAAACAGCTACCCCACATTTCTCAAGAAATCTTCTCTGATTTTTGATGTGTGCACGAGAGATACTGCATTGCAGGAGAACCTTTAAGGTGGCATTTTGCTCTATCAAAGTCAACAGACAAGCCCAGCGTATTCTCTATACTGTTCAGTCAGTTGTGTAATTATAAAGACGTGGGTTGCTATAGAATATCATTTGTAAAAGCTCGCTCATTCCTTTCTCAGACCTTCATCAAGGGTGTTGTGTGTGTGGAGCTTATTCTCATTAAAAGGGGACAAAACACTGTAGAGATGGAAAAATAGCTGTGTTCTTTTCATTGTTTTCTTTTGGAGGGGGAGGTGTTATGGGGAGTAGGGTGGATAGTAAGGTCTGAGGTTTTTTTTCCCAAGATTCTTTCTACTTTTCATGTCTTCTTTCAGATATCTAAAGAATGGGTCTCTCAAAATTGTGCCCCTCCATCCCACAACACACTCTCTGTTATCATTCATTTCAATGTTCATTTCTCTATCCATTTCCCATTTTTTACATCAGTGACTTGTTTTTAAATCTTATCAATGTCTTTTTTTGCATTACCATAATTTCTCCCAGTTTTCTTTCTCTTCCCCTTTTCAGAGAGCTATCCCATAGAATACATAGTATTTTAAGACAAAAGAAAAAAATAAGAATTGGGAAAAATCAACATAACTGATCAATATGTCCCCAAACTCTGAAAATATGTTCAGTGTATGACACGTGGACCTTTCAGCTCTGCAAAGAGGAAAGATGGGAAATGAGCCTTCTCATATCTCTTCTCTTTTCATTTTGCAGCAGGCATTTTTCTTTTTTGTCTTTGGTTCTTTCCATTTACATTGTTGTAGCCATTGTGTATATGGGGCAGCTAGGTGACACTGAGCCTAGAGTCAGAAAAATCTGAGTTCAAATGCAACCTCAGTCACCAGCTGTGTGACCCTGGGTAAGTCACTTAATCCCGATTTGCCTCAGTTCCTCATCTGGAAAATAGGGATACACTAGAAAAGGAAACCACTCCAGTTTCTTTGCCAAGAAAATCTCATGGGCAATGTCCAGGAGGTCACATAGAGTCAGATACAACTAAACAACTGAAAAACAACAATAAGACATTGTGTATATATTTTTAGGTTCTGCTTACTTCACTTTGCAACAGTTCATATAGATCCTTCCATGCTTCTCTGTGTTCATCATATGCATAATTTCTTCCAACATAGTAATATTACTTTACATTCATGTTTAGATTTACATTCATTTAGTTTGTTTAGCCATTCCCCAATCAACAGACATCTACTTTGTTTATCTTTTTTTTTACTATCCCCAAAAGTGCTGCTACAAATATTTTGATGTATGTGGGGACTTTTTTCTTATCAATGCCTTCTTGGAGTCCTGGCCTAGTAGTGGAATCTCTGGGTCAAAGGTTGTGGACATTTTAGTCACTTTATTTGCATAATTCCAAATTGCTTTCCAAAATGCTTATAGTGGTGTGCAGTTCTGCCAACAATGCAACAGTGCAACAACAACCTCCAACACTTTCATCATCTTTGCAATGACTTGAAGATTTTTAAAATTTTCCATCATCGTCATCTTCGTCATCATAGCATTTAGATAGTGTTGTAAAGCTTGCAAAGTGTTTTGCAGATATGATCTCATTTTATCCTCACAGCAGCTTTGGAAGGTAGGTACTATTACGATCCCCATTTTATAAATCAGGAAACTGAGGCTGAGAAAGATTTCACTGATTTTCTCAGTGTGACAACAACTAGTAGAATCTGAGGTAGAATTTGAACCCATATCTTTCTGATGCTGAGTCCAGCATTTAATCTGTTATGCTGCCTAGCTAATTTTTTTTTCTAGCTTTGTATTAATTTTGGTTTTTGCTCTAACAATTTCATGATCTGACTGCACAGACAGCTGATTCTGGAATGTCTCCTACATCAGTAATGAGTCTTTTCCTGTTGATTAAAATATAATTAGTTTGATTTTGGGGGTGATATTTGTTGCCAGTAGGTCTTGATTCTTTCTCAAAGAGGGTATTCATGCTGTTGGGACGTGAGGCTTCTGTGTCATCTCTAAGTTATTGGCTTCTCTCATTTCTTATTCCTGATGTATATATACAAACATATTTTTCTCCAACCTTCCCCATGCTCACCTTTGCATTGAAATCACCCATTATCAGCATACATGTTGATTTAATTTTCTCTGGGTTTTTGATTTCTTCATAGAATTCAAATTCCTCTTTATTCTCAACAACAGATGTTGGTGCATAAACTACAATTATTTTCATGGTGGTTGTTTTGTGAGTACTTACCATGAGCCCTGCAATGCAGGCTGACCAAAATGTCCCGTGAATTGAAGTTTCTGGTTGCCTCTGGATACACAATAAAATCAGCTCTGCCACCTCCTTTATTCGCCTCTCCCCGGAGAACCTGTGAGCCACCTGTCTATTTTGTTCCAATTTTCTCCTGCCTTCTGGCTTCATTTATAGTGAGAATAGCATGATTGATGAGATTCACTTTCTTCAGTAATATGTCCAATTGTGGGTCATTGGACAAGGAGATCACATTTAGAGTACCAATAACCAAATTAATGTTTATCAATAGTCTACAAACTGTAATTCTTAGTATCCCCATCCCCATTTCTTACCACTCTCCCCAATGACTCAGAAGGGCTGAGGCAGCACAGGCTTGAGGACCAGATGTGTCAGACATGCTGCAGTACGAGGACAGGTTGGGGTTGAGAATAAAACTTCTCTCTTTTTTTTAAAGGCTTGTCATGGGTGTTCACCTGGACCCAAGTGTGACTGCAGTGGAATCAAAGGGGAGAAGGTAAGGCCCCAGAAGGGTCTTGGTAAGTTGTTTGGAATGTCTATCAAGACATCTGTTGGTATAATACTTTGTTCTTTGTTCTTTCTCATTTTCTTTTCTTGTTTTTTTCCTCTCTTTCATTGCATCTAGTTCTAATCAACTTGCTGAAACACTTTTTCTTTAAACAAGTGTGAGCCTCTCCAACCACAGACATACTTACAGATCCTTTACAGAGACATTTTCCCCTGATCTTTACTTGACAGTGAACCATGGACATAAACTTGACCATGGTAGGGGCGAGAGGTGGCTATAAAGCACATGAATGGGGGGCAGCTAGGTGGCGTTATAGTGGATAGAGCATCAGCTCTGGAGTTAGGAGGACCTAAGCTCAAATCTGGCATCAGATACTTACTAGCTGTGTGACCCTGGTCAAGTCACTTAACCTTGATTGCCTCAAAAACAACAACAACAACAACAACACGTGAATGGATTTAACATCTGGAATCGCAGCTTCCCAAGTCATCACATGGGCTAAGATGAAACAGCATTTTGTATTGGTGACTTTTCTATGGTCCTTGCTCAGTTTCATGAGGCAGGACGTACGGGTTCTCATGCCTTTTTCCTTCCTACTTGATTATCAGTACTTGAATATTTCAAGGGTTGGTAATTTCATTAGTGTGAGTAGACACTCTATATTGGACTGTTGTTGATACCTCTCAGAGGACAATGCTATTAATCTTATGGGCTCCCCTATGTATCTTAAAATTTTCTAATTTCCCTGTGGCCAGATTGAACTGCCCTAAGAGATTTCTGGCTATTGATGAAAATTGTTAACTCCATCTGTATTCCTTCTAAGTCTGTCTGGACTTCACCATCTCTGTCCATCCCTCTCCCCCGCCACCCTTACTCTATCCAGCTGTACAAGGTGTTGAGTAACAAAAAATAATAAATCTGTGCTCTTCCAGTCGGAGATTCTTATCTCCCAAGAGGACCACATCTTCAGTGAGATAACTGAGTCTGTCCTGACCTTCAGTTACTACCTGTTTGACCTAAGCAAGGCATTTCTTCTCCTTGGGTATCAGTTTCCTCCTCTGTAAAATGAAGAGTTTGTACTGGATGGCTTCTAAAGTTCCTTTCAGCTCTAGACCTAGGATCTCATGTGTGATTAAGGACAAGTCACTTAGCCTTTCTAGGTCTCAGTTTCCGCTTCTGTAAAATAAATGCATGGTTTGGACAAAATGGCCCTTCTAGCCCTAGATCTAAAATCCTATGGTCCATTCTTGTTGACAGATGAATGAGTCTGATTCTGGATATCGAGGCACAGAAGCAGTCACACCTACCTTTCCTCTTTAGCATTTATAATATAATTGGGGCAGCTGGTTGGTGCTGCAGTGGATAGAATGCTGGGCCTGGGGTCAGGAAGACCTGTGTTCAAATCCAGCCTCAGACACTAACTGTGTAACCCTGGGCAAGTCACTTCATTCTGTTTGCTTCGGTTTACCCAATTATAAAATTGGGATAATGACAGCATCCACACCTCACAGAGTTGTTGTAAAGATCAAATGAGATAATCATCATTTTTGTTTGTACTTTGATCTCGAAGAGGACCATGATATTGGGAGCTGATGTCATGACTTGCAGTGAATTGGATTAAGTGAGAGAGGGCTGTGCAAAGTCACAAGCCTCAATTTTTCCTCCAGAGCCATCTTTGTCCAGTGGCTAGATATACCTCAGGATGACCGGAGATCCTCAGATGTTTGAGGCAATCAGGGTTAAGTGACTTGCCTAGGGTCACACAGCTTGTAAGTGTCTCGGGTCATATTTGAACTCAGGTCCTATTGACTACAGGGCTAGTGCTCTATCCACTGTGCCACCTAGCTGCCCAATATCATTATCATAAAGTGCTTAGCATAGTGTCTGGCACATAATAAGTACTATATAAATGTTAGCTATTAGTGCTATTATTATTATCATAGCATACAACTCTCCAAGGGGACACTAGTACCAAAGCAGATGTGCATTCACTATTCTTGAGCCAACCAACAAGGCTTTATTAGGTAATTACTTAATAGCCAGGCACTGTGCTAAGTGCTAGGGATACAAATACAAGGACAAAGACAGTTCCTACCCTCAAGGAGCTTATGTTCTAATGAAGAAAAGGAAATTTAAAAGGGGGAGTGGGGAGGTGCTAGCTTAGGGAAGTGGAAGAAAAAATCCAGAAAGTCAGGAGTTGGAGGAATGGAGAGGAATATTGATGTGGGGAGTCTGGGTATTTTCCTTAAAATAGTCCTTGAGGACTAATCTTGGCCTGGTTCTGTGAAATGAAGCTTCCCATATAGCTCCAACCTTGTGAATTGACTCTATCCAGACTCTAGGTTCATCCACAGTAACCTGAGGCATGGGCTGGGCTCTGTGCATTTCTCTTTTGACATAGAGAAAACAAACCAGGGCCTTCTTCAATTGTACCAACCTCAGTTAACAAACCCCAAGTACCCTGGAATGCACCAATCATGAGTAGGTCAGATAATGAACTGTAACTCCTAGGGTTTGTTGAGTTTCTTCAGTCCTGGACGCTGTATTCAAAGATTCATAAGTAATTTTTCTTGTTTGTCTACAGCAATGCTTCTCAGCCTTGGGCCAATGAACTTATTTTTGTTATTGTTCTTATTTTGTCCTTCATTCTCTTTGATCTTTGGTTTTTTTGGTGGGGCAATGAGGGTTAAGTGACTTGCCCAGGGTCACACAGCTAGTAAGTGTCAAGTGTTTGAGGCCGTATTTGAACTCAGGTCCTCCTGAATCCAGGGCCAGTGCTTTACCCACTGCGCCACCTAGCTGCCCCCTTGTCCTTCATTCTCAAAGAGGATCATGATAGATATCATGACTTGTAGGGAATTGGATTTAAGTGGGGGAGGACTGTACAAGGTCATCAACCTCACTCTCCAGAGCCATCTAGGTCCAGTGGCAAGGTATATCAGGACAACTGGAGATGGCCCCTGATAGGCAATTGGGGTTAAGTGACTTGCCCAGGGTCACACAGTAAGTATCTGAGGTGATATTTGAACTCAGGTCCTCCTGACTCCAGGGCTGGTGCTCTATCTACTGCACCACCTAGCTGCCCCTATCATTAACGTATTTAAAAAATATGTTGATAACTGTATTTCAGAATAATTGGCTTCCTTTGTAATCTTCTGGACTTTTTTTTTCATTTAAAAAGGCAAGTCTGAGAATGGGTCCATAAGCTTTACTAGACTGCCCAAGTAGTCAATGACACAAGCCCTAAGTTTATGAACCCCATCACCATCCTCACTATAACTCTGGGTGGTAGGTACTATTGGTCTCCCCTTTTTGTAGATGAGAAAATTGAGGTAGACAGAAGTTAGACACACAGATGGTAAGTGTTTGAGGATGGATTTGAATTCAGGTTTTTCTGACTCCAGGGTATTCTTTGTGGACCACTACTGTACCACCTAGTGACCTCTCCTTTCTTCTGGTCTAATCATCCTCTATCATTCATCCCGAGACTAGATGTTCCCCAACATGTCTTTCAGCCTGGTTCAATGGTCCTTTCCCTGTCAAAGTTTTTGTATTCGTGTTTGAAAAGTTCATTTCATATCTGATCATTTTTCCCTCCACAGGGTTGTATAATACTGCATATACTTAGCATTTGTATTTTTTTTTGTTTTTGCCACTGAGACCTTGGTCATTTTTTCCAGAGTGATGGGAACTATATGTTCAGTGCCATTGGCTGAATTAAAGTGAGTGGTATCTGGGTGTTTGATTCTATTATGACCTTGCCTTCCTTTCTCTCTCTCTCTCTCTCTCTCTCTCTCTCTCTCTCTCTCTCTCTCTCTCTCTCTCTCTCTCTCTCTCTCTCTCTCTCTCTTTCTCATTCTCTTTCCCCCTCCCTCCTTCCCTTCCTTCCCTGATGACCATTTATTATTTAGCAATTACAATGAAAGTTAATTAAACAACCGACATAACAACAATAAAACTTCTCTTGTCTGGGACAATTGAGATGGAAAGAATAGAAAGAACTCACCCCTGCTTCACATAGTCTTTACCCGAGGGTCCAATAAATAATAGACTACTTTGCTCGGTACTCTTAAAAAATGTATTTATTTCTTTTAATTTTTCTCAATTACATGTAAAGATACTTTGAGTTCCAATTTTTTCTCCTATCCTGCCTTCCCTCCCCTCTCCTGAAGCCAGTAAGCAATTTGATAAGGTTATACATTACAATCATGTTAAACATATTCCCACATTACTCAGAACAAAAGGAAAAAAGTAAGAAAAAATAAACAAGAACAATAACAAAAAGCAACAACAAAAGTTAAAGTAGTATGCTTCGGTCTGCATTCAGACTCCATAGTTCTTTTGCTGATTGTGGAGAGCATTTTCCACAAGTCTCTTGGCACTGTCTTGGATCATTGCCTTGATGAGAAGAGGCAAGTCCATCACAGTTTATCATCACAAAATGTTGATACTATATACAGTGTTCTCTTGGTTCTGGTCATTTCATTCAGCGTCAATTCATGTAAGTCTTTCCAGGTTTTTCTGAAATCTATCTGCTTATCATTTCTTATAGCGCAATAGTGTTCCATTGCATTCATATACCGCTATTTGTTCAGCTATTCCCCCAATTGATGGGCATCCCCTCAATTTCCAATTTTTTGCTACCACAAAAAGAGCAGCTATAAATATTTTTGTACATGTGGGTCCTTTTCCCTTTCCCATGATCTCTTTGGAATAGAGACCTATTAGTGGCATTGCTGGGTCAAGGGGCATGTGTAGTTATAAAGCCTTTTGGGCATGGTTCCTAATTGTTCTCCAGAATGGTTGGATCAGTTCACAGTTCTACCAACAGTGCATTAGTGTTCAAATTTTTCCACATCTTCTCTAACATTTTTCATTCTGATTTTTTGTCATGTTAGCCAATTGGATAGGTGTGAGGTGTACCTCAGAGTAGTTTTAATGTGCATTTCTCTAATCAGTAGTGATTGAAAACATTTTTTTCATATGGCTGTAAATAGCTTTAATTTCATCATCTGAAAACTGCCTCTTCATATCCGTTGACCATTTCTCAGTTGGGGAATGACTTATATTTTTATATATTTGATTCAGTTCTCTGTATATTTTGGATATAAGGCCTTTATCTGAAACACTGTAAAAAATTTTCCCCAACTTTTTGCTTTCCTTCTAATCTTGTTTGCATTGTTTCTATTTGTGCAAAAACTTTAAAATTTAATGTAGTCAAAACTCTGCATTTCATAATGTTCTCTATCTCATCTTTGGTCATAAATTCTTCCTTTCTCTACAGTTCTGACAAGTAAACTATTCCTTCCCTTTCTAATTTATGCTTGGTCCTTTTCTACTCCCTTCCTGATGCAATGATTTTGCCTTTCATTCCCTTTTATTAGGGAGACAGAGGACTTCCAGGTTTGGATGGCCACCCAGGTTTACCTGGATTTCCAGGAGCAGAAGGACCTCCTGGACCTACAGGTCAAAAGGTAGGTAACAAGTAACAGGTTTCTCCAGAATTGACTGATTTCAGTAGCATCAGTTGTTATGTCAGTGGTTCTCAGTAGTTATACCTGAAGCCAGCTAATGAAATGAGACAATGCCCCATCATTCATTTAAAAAAAAAAATTTTTTTTACATTTTTTTTTAACAGGGCAATGGGGTTAAGTGACTTGCTCAGGGTCACACAGCTAGTAAGTGTCAAGTGTCTGAGGCCAGATTTGAACTCAGGAAATCCTGAATCCAGGGCCGGTGCTTTATCCACTGTGCCACCTAGCCGCCCCCATCATTCATTTTTGTATTCATTGGTGAGCCCAAATGACCATCAAGCAGTTGCAACAAACTGTATAGTTATTATGGCCCTTCTGCACCTTAATTTTCAAAGATTTCCATCTATCCATGCTGCTAGGTGGCACTGCAATAGATAGAGCACTAGACCTGGAATCAGGAGGACTCATCTTCATGAGTTGAAATCTGGTCTCAGACACTTACTAGCTCTGTGACCCTGGGCAAATTATTTCACCATAAGTCTTTTGGCAAATTATTTCATCATGTTTGCCTCAGTTTCCTCATGTGTAAAATGAGCTCTAGAAGGAAATGGAAAACTACTCCAGTATCTTTCCCAAGAAAACCCCATGAAGAGTTGGACACAACTGAGAAATGACTCAACAACAACCAGACATCCGTCCATCCATTCATCCATTTGTCCAGTTTTATTGATGCCTTCTGTTTTTTACATCCCAGTCATTTCCCCATGTAAATTCACATTTCCTCTCTCCCTTCCCCAATCACGAGGGAGCATAGACCATAAGCAGAACCCAGAAAGCTTCTACAGTTGCTACAATGCTAAGGAAGGAAGGAGTATTTCTTTGTATATGGATTGTTGGCTAAATGTGCTCTGACAGTGATAGACTTTGAAAGCAAACCACTTAAAGAGATGTCAGCCTGGGCAGAAATCAGAAATCTAGAGCCACATACAGAGATACACAGCCCAAGTGATTAGTATTCCCTTTGCTATATATCCTGGGGCCTCTGAGGCCTGAAGCAAAGCCAACATGTGACATTTCTAGTGCTTGTATCCAACACTGCAAGGAACAATACTATATGCTTACTCCATGCTTGGTGAGATTTGAACCAAGTACCATGTTTGCCTGTTGACTGGTGCTTTGCATTTTCGGGAGGAGGAGGAGGTGGTGGTGGTTGGCAGAAGAAGGTCCACTGCCCAGCTAGGTCCTGAACCCAGAAAAGCTTTGATTGAAACAAGTGATAGTACAATGGTTGGATTCAGGGCCATTCATCCAGAGGCTTGCGATTAGGACTCTAGATGAAGACCCACAACTACTTACAAGCTCCTGAGGGCCCCCTAGAAGGGCTGCTTTATTTGACCCATGACTTATCTTGCTAATAATCTCGCTTTCTCTTGAGGAGAAAGGGATGAAGTGATTGGTTATCCGTCCTGGCAGATGATGCCCAGTGTAGGAGTATGTGAAATATGTGCTTTGTATGTAGCTGCAACATATGTGACATGTACACAACCTATGTGTTTGCTATGCAATGTTTCTGTGTCCGCATTCACCCCTTTTGCTGCTTCCTTCCAATGGCATGCTACATTTTGCGTATTCTGTTGCTACATGTGCAGTTAGTATTATCTTCGTGGTGGCTGCTGTGCGTTGGCTTGGTGGCATGCACTCAGGGGAGCTGAATATATTCCCAGTGTGAATGAATGAGGCTTCTGCCTATGAATTGTGCCTTGAATCTGGGTTGATAAGTCTTTGCCAGTTATAGGCACACAGAGGATATAGCACCCCTTTTACTCTGTCTGGCATAAAGGGGTGAGGCTTTTGGCTCACTAGAGGAGCAGGAAGGGAAGCGTTGAGAAAGAGGAACAGAGAAAAGCCATGGGTCTCCTTGCTAGCATCTCCCCACTCAGGGTTGTCGTGAGATTCCAATGAAATACTAATTGTTAAGCATTTAGCACAGTGCCTGGCATGTTTGTTGTTGTTCAATTTTTCAGTCATGTCCAACTCTCTGTGACCCCATTTGGGGTTTCTTTGGAAAGATGCTAGAGTGGTTTACCATTTCCTTCTCCAGTTCATTTGACAGATGAAGAAACTGAGGCAAGTGGGGTTAAGTGACTTACCCAGGGTCACACAGCTAGGAAGTGTCTGAGGCCAGATTTGAACTCAGGAAGAGGAGTCTTCTTGACTATGCCAGGCTCAATATGGACAGTTAGGTGGCACAGTGGATAAAGCACTGGCCCTGGAGTCAGGAGGACCTGAGTTCAAATCTCACCTCAACACTTTCTAGCTGTGTGACCCTGGGCAAGTCACTAAACCCAATTGCCTTAAACATTTGGGGCCATCTTCAGTCATCCTTGTGTATATCTTGCCACTGGACCCAGTTGGCTCTGGAGGAGAGAGTGAGACTGGTGACCTTGCACAGCCCTGCCTCACTTAAATCCAATTCACTGCAAGTCATGACATCACCCTGATGTCATGGTCCTCCTCAAGGACAGAGGATGGAAATGTGCTCTATCTACTGCAGCGCCACCAGCTGCCCACCTGGCACACAGTAGCTATTTACTAAACATTAGCTATAATTATCATTATTGTTGTTTGGTTCCAGAGCTCTTGCAGAATATGAGTCTTCTCCCAATGGTTGGCACTGCTGAATGCATGAGTGCCTACTTTTCTTCCTAGCAGGAGGTCAGGCCAGGGAACACTAAGCAAACTGAACTGTGAACTTGCTAGGGGTTACTGGGGTCACAAGAACTTGTCTGGGGGCTCCTGAGGTCAAGGAGTCACTCAGATGTACCATTCTGGTTTGTTGATTGTTCTTGTTTATTCTACAGTTAGACATGTTAGGTTCTGTGGGGAGTGACTCCTTAATGATAAGGTCACCTGCCTAGGGCTATGTTTTGTATAACAAGGTCATCCAGGAACTAATTCTGAACCACATCCTCTGCATCAAGGGTCTATAGATGGGAGATAGAGTTGGGGCAATGGTGAACTTGGGTGGGAAAAATAAATGACCTCTTTATTTCCTAGGAAGTTCTGTGTGTTTTGTTTTAGGCATTTAAAAACATGATTCTGCCTGGGGGTCCCTAGTCTTCCCCAAAAAGGAAGTGCCCAGAACACAAAAATGGTTTAGGGGACAACTAGGTGGTGTTGCAGTAGATAAAACATCTACCCTGGATTCAGGAGGACCTGAGTTCAAATCCAACCTCAGATACTTGACACTTACTAGCTGTGTGACCCTGGGCAAGTCACTTAACTCTCATTGCCCCGCCCATGAAAAAAAAATGGTTCAGAACTACTGATGTAGATAGTGAAACAGCTTCACCGCCCTACAGAGAGAGTCCAAACCAAAGGAAAGAGGGTCAACTACTCTTGAAGCTCCGGAGAGAGCTTAGCTCTTACTCAACATCTGTGCCCCTTGGGGTCAGAGCAAGCTCACCTTCGTGCGTGGGTATGGGCACATGGAGGCCCACATTTTTCCTGTTGAATAGGAGCAGGATAGCAGCCATTAGGATCACCTGCCACCAGGGTTAAAGGAAGAAAAATAACTCAGTGACTGGGTCAGTTCACTGAGCCAATCAATATTTAGAATCTATAATTTCCTCGGTCTCCCTCTCTCACCTGCAGGCAAAAAGAAATGTGCTTCATGGAACCAATGTTGTTGGTCCCACTGTTAGGAACCCTCCTGAGGAAGTCAAAGACAGAAGGAAAGTTCCTACATATAGGAAAATATTTGTACAAAACACTTTTTTGCAGTAGTAAATCACTGGAATCACGTTGGTAGATGAACAAAATAATTAGGGCCTGAAAAACCGTATTCATAATGGATGCAATAATGTAAACAAAAAGAACAATAAAAAGAAATGTAAACCCAACACATTGTAACTTAATAACGACCGATCTTGGCTTTAGAGAAGAATTGAGGAAATGTAGCTCCCTCCTTTGGTTGGTCAGTGGGAGACCATGGGTTCTGAGTGTTGCATATCCAGTCATCTGGTCTCATTGTAGCAGCTGGTTTTCCTTTGTGTCTTTATTAGAAGGGTGGGAACTGGATAAGTATATCCTGAAATGAGTGTGACTTGAACCAGAAAGCTTAACTAAAACTTTTGTTTTTGTTTTGTTTTGTGGGGCAGTAAGGGTTAAGTGACGTGCCCAAGGGCACATAGCTAGTAAGTATCAAGTGTCTTTGGTCAGATTTGAACTCAAGTCCTCCTGAATCCAGGACCAGTGCTTTATCCACTATGCCAGCTTGCTGCCCCCTAAAACTTTTTAAAAAATGAGTGGTTGGTCAGGAAGGACCACTGAGTAGATAACACCCCCTCTCCACCCAGCTCATTTGTGAAAGGAGAAAAAAAGATAGGACAATAACATGGCTAGATGGGAGAGTTCCAGAGAGTGGGTTTGGGTTTTTTGAGACTAGGGAGATCTGGGAATATTTGTAGATTGCAGGGAAGGAGCCAGTGAATAAGGAGACATTGAAGATGACAAAGAGACAGGGGGTGATGGAAGGAGCAAGCTGTTGGAGGAGATGGGAGGGGATGAGATCAAGGGTATATATAGAGGGTGTTGACCTTGGCAAAGAGAAAGGCCACTTCTTCATGTGAGATTAAAGCAAAACCTAAAAGTATGTGTCAGCCATTGTCAGGATGAATGAAATTGCATTAAAAAAGCAAAAACCCATGGAAAATCAAATTAATGACCCCAAAGTAAGCATAAAAATCTGAAAATCATGGAAAAATTAAAAATACAAAGATCTTTGGGATTGATAAAAATAAAGAGCTGCTTTTCTGAAGCCAAAAAATTCAACAAATTATTAGTGTGTGTGTTTTTAAAAGGGAAAATCAAATTGTAAAAATTAAAAAGGAGAGGATTCACCAAGAAGAGAGATAGAATAAGGAGTCTAATCAGAAATCGTTCTACATAAACATATCCAGCAGAACTGAGAAGTAAAAGAAAATGGATGATTTCCTTTAAAAATATAACCCCCCCCCCCATGAACAACAAAAGAAATTGAATGCACACTTCCCTTATTCCTTGACAAGGCAGCTCATTGCTAGGCTTTCAGCCCAGGGAAAACAATATGTTTTCCTTAAGCAAATTAATCAAGCTTTACAACTTCCTCATTCCCAATTAGAACATCAGTGATCGGAGACCTCACTGGGAAACCAGGTCTAACAATTTTGTGGCATTTTTGCAGGGCGATGACGGTGCTCCTGGGCCAGTGGGCCCGAAGGGAATCAGGGTAAGTCAAATGATAGTTATAGAATGTCATACTGGAGCGGCTTCACCAGCTGATTCCAAAGGAAGGTAACTGAATTGTACCTAGTAGACCATAACAGAACATACTGAAATGCATTGCCAGTGGGGGAATAATTTCTTTTAAAAGTTAAATTAAAAAGTAAGTGCAGATTTCAAGTTGTCCTAAGCAATTCTTTTACATTTGGAGAGCTACTGTTATTTTTTAAAAGCAGTTTATTTCCTGAATGTCTATTTCTGCAACTAGGCCTCATTGGAAAAAGCTTATAAAGACTTAAGATGTCGGAAAATGTTGGATTTTGATTATGTACCGGCTGTAACATTCCTTTTAGTGGCCAGGGACAAATATATAAATATATGTTTTTTGGGTGGGGTAATGAGGGTCATACAGCTAGTAAGTGTCAAGTGTCTGAGGCTGGATTTGAACTCAGGTCCTTCTGAATCCAGGGCTGGTGCTTTATCCACTGCAGCACCACCTAGCTGCCCCGCCCCAGGGACAAATATATTAAAGCTGTTTGTCTTATGTTAAGTTTTAACTATTTCTGGAAATAGATGAGCAATAAAACTGCCTTTCCTTTTTAGCTGAAGGGTGACTGGATTTCTCTCAGTTGGTGGGTCAGTCAGTCAGTCAACAAGTACTTATTGACCCCCTGCTATGTGCCAGGCACTGAGCCAGGCTCTGGATACGGAGACAGCAGTGCAACAGTCCCTGCCCTCAAGAAGCTTACATTCTTTCAGGAAGTATTAAGTACCTACTATGTGCCAGGAACCATGCTGTATGCTGTGGCTACAAAAACAATGATGAAACAATCCCTGCCCTCAAGGAATTTACATTCTGTCAGGAAAGATGACATTCCATGGAGGGTTGGGAAGGATATGTAATCAATCAGTAAGTATTTATGAAGTGCTTATTATGTGCTGTGGCTACAGAGACAACATGCCCATATACTAGACATACAGACTAGATAAAAGGCTTAGCATACTAGAGCTCAGAACTCTTGAGCTCAGTTGATCCACCAGCCTCAGCCTCATAGTTCCAGAAACCTAGGACTCTAAGAAATTGTGTTTGGCCAGTGATAGACATAGGGCAGCTAGGTGGCATAGTGGACAGAGTGTGGGCTTAGGAGGACCTGAGTTCAAATCCAGCCTCAGGCACTTACTAGCTATGTGACCCTTCACCCTGTTTTCCTTAATTCCTTGTCCGTAAAATGAGCTGGAGAAGGAAATGGCAAACCACTCCAGGATCTTTGCCAAGAAAACCCAAAAATGGAATCGTGGAGAGTTGGACATGACGGAAAACAAACTAGAACAGTAGTGACAGATGTGGGAGTGTTCTGTGAGAGGCTCACTCAAGGCAATCCAGTGATTCTGATTAGGGATTAGAATAAAACAAGGAATTTGTAGACCATTGAGGATGGTTTCCTTGCCCTTTTGGGGAATATCTAGCCTACGTGGCAGGGACCTTCCAGTCCTTGGGTCCCAATCAGATTAGCAGTAGATGTTACTCCTACCATGGGGGAACAGAACTCAAAGTCAATGATTACCTTAAAAAAACCCAAACAAGAAATGTTCCCTCCCACTTACCTGCTTATACCTGCCATGCTCCATGACCTAGTCTCTACTGTCATTACCACTTTCGGGAGTCTGACATCAGAAGGAGTCTGGAGCCTGAGGGCCCGCGAGGAGGCCAGTTTCAGAGAAATAAATGATGCTGGGGTTTGAGCTCTGTAACCAGGTATCCCCAGTCACTCTCTGATATCCACTGGGCTCTAATCTGAGAACTATTCAATTCAAGGACTAACCCTAACAGATAGCCTCAGAAAGAGTTGACTAGAACCAACAATTATTTGTCCATACCTGTCTGAGTTAGGGGCCTCCTCTCTCTCCCCTGGAAATTGGGCTCCTTGCCTCAAGTGACTGTACAGTGGAAATAGAGATAGACTTGGAGTCCTTAGTTTGAATCCTACCCTCTACCAGTTGCTGTCTGCATGAAGTTGTATCACCTCACCTCTCTGAGCCTCAGTTTGGTCATCTGTAAAATGGGGGCTTGGACTAGCTGACCTCTAATGTCTTTTTTCCACCTCTAAATAAATCTAGGATCCTTTCTAATCTGTCCTCCATACAGCTGCCGGAGTGACAATCATTCCCTTGCTCAGGAAGCCCCAGTGGCTCGCTCCCCTTTGCACATGGGATCAAATATCTACTCCTCTGTTTGGAATAGAAAGCTTGTTCCAGCCTGGCTCTCCTTTGTGCACTCTGGGCTTTAGCCAAATTGGTCTCTATGCTTTTCCTCACTACTTCCTGTCTCTGTGCCCGGGCTGGTCACCATCTCCACTTCTTAGAATCTCCCAGCTTTCTTCCTAGCTCCTACCTGAGGCCTCCCTGTTCTTCCCAGCTACTGAAGTCTAAATTGCTTTGGGTGTTCTCGGTGTCCCCAAAGACAATGATGCTTTTAGGAATTTTCTTACATTAGTGTATGTTGTCCCCCCTATTAGAACATCAATTCCTGTAGGGTAGAAACTCTCAGTCCCCAGCACCCAGCACAATGCCTGACACCTCCTTGATGCTTAATAAATGCTTATCAATCGATTGATTTCTGTAGAAGACTTTCGTTAGCCAAATCGACTTTTCACGCCTTTTCATTTCTATCCCCTCCATGTGAGCCCATTTTTACAGTGCCTGATACTCCTCACTCTCCCCCGCCCCATGTATCCAATCAGTTGCCTAATCTTGCAATTTATTTCTCTGTAACATCTCTTGTCTGTGACCCTTTCTCTCCACTCATACGGCTACCACTTGAGTTCAGGCCCTCATCACCCCTTGCCTTGATTATTGCGGCAGCCTCCTAATTGGTCTCTGGGCTTCAAGGTTCTCATCACTCCAATCCATCTTCCTCAAAGCTGCCAAAGTGATTTTCCTCAAGCACACATCTGACCATGTGACTCTCCTCCTTAATCAATTCCAGTGGCTGCCTACTATCCCTTCTAGGATAAAATAGAAACTCCTTTGTTTGGCTTTGAAAGCCCTTTACAACTTAGCCCCAGCCTACTTTTTGGTCTTTTTGAATGCAAAGTCCCCTCCTGTACCCTGTTGTCCAATGGAACTGGACTTCTTGGTATTCAGCATCTATGCCTTTCTGTCTCCTGTCTCCTGGCCTTTTCTCTGGTCCCCCACCCCCAGAATGCCTGTCCTCCTTATTTCTACCTCATAGGGTCTCTCTCTTCCTTTCAGAAATACCTCGAGCCAGGGGCAGCTAGGTGGCACAGTGGATAAAGCACTGGTCCTGGATTCAGGAGGACCGTGGTTCAAATCTGGCCTCAGACGCTTGACACTTACTAGCTGTGTGACCTTGGGCAAGTCACTTAACCCTCATTGCCCCGCAAAAAAAAAAAAAAAGAACTACCTCAAGCCCCACTTTCTGCATAAAACCCTTCCTCACACCCTTCAATTGCTCAATGCCCTCCCTCCGAAACTACACTGGATGTATTTCTTTGTGTTTTATTTTCAATTTCTGCTGAATGTATTGTTCTGTGTCCTTATCTTCTTCTCTGTTGTAATGGCAGCTTACGACAAGGGGGGATTGTTTCATTCTTTGTACTTGTATTCCTGATGCTTAGCACATTGGCCGGTAGACGAGTGAGTGATACACACTTGCTGGTTGATTGATTGATTGATTGACTTTCTAAGTGTTACCATTTACCACAGAATCCCAAGAGACCCTTTAGCAGCAGAGCAGACACATCTAACCACCCATTTGCCTGTTCCCACTGGACTAAATGGCAGTAGAACCCTCCCAAAGATAGCTTTCTTCCTAGAACTCCCAGGCTGGGTTCTTGGGAGAATTTGAGTGAGCAACAGCTTTTCAAAAGGGTGTAGAATCTCATTTCCAGTTTAAAGTTCTAGTGGATTTTTTCTTTTTTCTTTTTCTTTTCTTTTCTTTTTTTTTTTGCAGGGCAATGAGGGTTAAGTGAGTTGCCCAGGGTCACACAGCTAGTAAGTGTCAAGTGTCTGAGGTCCGATTTGAACTCAGGACCTCCTGAATCCAGGATCAGTGCTTTATCCACTGTGCCACCTAGCTGCCCTAAAGTTCTAGTGTTTAAGAAATCATCTGTAAGGGATTGGTGAGAAGGGGCATGGATTCAAGGGAGCTAGCTTTCAGCCCTGACTCTGATACTTGTTACCTGGGACCTTGGGTGAGTCACTTCCCCTTTCTGTGCCTCAGTTTTCCCCTCTGTAAAATGAGGGGGGTAGACTGAATGGCTTTTTAAGGTTCTTTCCAGTTCCAGATAGTAGATCCCATGTGGGCCTTTAGGCAAATAATTTTAGCTTCCAGGGCCAAAGGTTCTCCGTCTCTAAAATGGGGAGGTTAGCTTAGGTCTTTTCAAACTCTAGATCCATGAGACTTACTAGATAATGCTAATGTAATTCATGAAACGCTGTGTTTCTTCTCCTAGGGGCCCCCTGGACTTCCTGGATTCCCAGGGACACCAGGTCTTCCTGTAAGTAGGATTCGATTTGTCATTAATTATTTTTTTCTGGATTTTATTGTTTTCATGATTCCTTTTGGAGAATATTCTTTCCTGGAGAAGACTATCATTATAGATAAACTGTTCTGTTCTCCCTTACAAGGGAATGCCAGGCCATGATGGAGCCCCAGGACCTCAGGGCATCCCAGGCTGCAATGGAACAAAGGTGAGTCTACCGAGGCCTAAGACTGATAATTCTAAGGAGAATCAGGGAGGCTTGTGTGAGCTTGACCTGGGATTGACTTTAATGATGTGAAGATGTAAGCCTCTAGGGAGTTACCTTAAGACGGTGTAATTAGACTGAGGTTGGGCTGAAGTTTACCCAATGAGCTCATACATATGCAGCTAGTGAGAAGCAGAGTCCAGAAGAGAAATCAGCTCTTCTGAAGCCAGAGCCAACCTTCTTCCCAGTCAGAGACAACCAACTTCCCCCTGCGCTGCAGTGCTAGTGATGAATGAGTCAATCAGTAAGCATTATTTTGTTTTGGTTTTTGATTTTTAATTTTAATTAATTAATTAATTAATTTCTATGGAATTTTCCCCAAGTTATATGTTAAAAAACCAAATTTTTTTCACATTGATTTTTTAAAACTTTGTGTTCCAGGGGGCAGCTAGGTGGCACAGTGAATAGATCACTGGTCCTGGATTCAGGAGGACCTGAGTTCAAATCCAGCCTCAGACACTTGACATTTACTAGCTGTGTGACCCTGGGCAAGTCACTTAAGCCTCATTGCCCTGCAAAAAACCCCCAAAAAACAAACAAAAAAAACCACTTTGTGTTCCAGATTTTTGTTCCTCCCTCCCTCCCCCCTCCTCCTCAAGAAAGCAAGCAATTCAATATAAGTTATACATGTGCAGTCATGTAAAACATCTTCACATTAGTCAGGTTGTGAAATAAAACAGACAAAATAACTTTAGAAAGAGGAACTAACAAAAAAATTATACTTCAATCTGTATTCAAATACCATCAATTCTTTCTCTGTTGATGGTTTGCATTTTTCATACATCCTTATCCTGCTCATCATTTCTTTCACAATTACTATTGCTAAATTACCCTCCATCCTATTCCCTGCCCTTGATATTTACTCAAGTGTTTTGATTTTTAAAAAATTTCATTTAGGGGCAGCTAGGTGGCGCAGTGGATAGAGCACTGGCTCTGGATTCAGGAGGACCTGAGTTCAAATCCGACCTCAGACACTTTACACTTACTAGCTGTGTGACTCTAGGCAAGTCACTTAACCCCAGTTGCCTCAAAAAAAAATATTTATTTATTCATTTATTTATCTATCATCTCTCTCTCTCTATCTGTCTGTCTATCTATATGTCTATTTTTTGGTAAGCATTAATAAAGTACCTCTTCTGTGCCAATCATCATGCTAGGTGCTACAGATGCAAATATGAAGGGGAACAGCTCCTGCCCTCAAGAAGCTTGTGCTCTAGTAGGAGAGACAGCATCAACATATATGACAATATAGCCTGAAAAATATTTTTCAGTCATGCTCGACTCTTTATGACCCCATTTGGGGTTTTCTTGGCAAAGATACTGGAGCGGTTTGCCATTTCCTTCTCCAGTTCATTTTACAGATGAGGGAACTGAGGCAAGGAGAGTGAAGTGACTTGCTCAGGGTCACACAGCTAGTGTGGCTGATTTTGAACTCAGGGAGATGAGTCTTTCTGACTTCAGGCTTCAACCACCCACTTCACCAGTCTGATGCAATGCCACCTAGCTTCCCCCCAAAGTATAGGTTGATTTGAATGGAATGGGGAAGGCATCAACAGATGGGTAGAACAGGAAAGGCCATATGGAAATGGTGGAACTTAAACTGAGTCTTGAAGAAAACTAGGGATTCCAGGAGAGGTAAATGAGGAGGAAGTGCATTTTAGGCATGAGAGACAAAGGCGTGGAGGTAGGAGATGGAGCTTTGTGAGAAATAACAAGGTGGCCAGTTTGTCTCCATGGTAGAGTATGTGAAAGAGAGTAAAATGTAATAAACCTGAAAAGGCTCATTATACATTAAAGCTCTTCTATTATACATTAAAACCAGTCCTGGCCTTAGGCCCACACTTCATTAACCAAGTTGCAGTTAACAGAAGTGTTTGAAAGGAATCAAATTGAACTTTTTTATTAGCAGCTAAAATTCTAATTCAAAGTATCCTTCCAGCCTCTTCACAGACTGTGCTCATTTTTTCACAGTCATCAAAGGTTTAGTTATATTTGTTTTTTTAAAGTATCAATATCTTTTGTTTTTATATCCCCTTCATTTCTTTTATTTGTAGTCTGAATTTGATGACCAGAAAAGAAAGCCTATACAAAGCAGAACAGAAAAGATGATTACATTTAAAGCCACGAATGTCTGTTATGTAGAGCTTGCTTTAAATAAAAGTTTATCATAAATTCAACCTGTTACTTTCAAAGCTGTCGGGCTTGTCTGTTTCTCTCTGAACTGCCTTCCTTCTGTTCTCTTCTCTGCATTTAAAAAATGTTTCAATGACTCTCTTTTGTTTTCTTTTTCTTTTTTCTCTCTCAGCATCTGCTAGCCTTCGTCCTTTCCCATCCGTCTCCCCAAATAAAGAAATCAAAACACAGCCTTTTTAACAGCTAAACATAGTCAAGCAAACCAGTTCCACACATTTGCAGGGGCCAACAATGTTTGTGTCATGCTGGCCCTTTTATATCTCCCTCATTTCTTTTTTTGTTTTTGTTTGTTGTTGTTGTTGTTGTTGTTGTTGTTGTTTTGGGTTCTTTTTGTGGGGCAATGAGGGTCAAGTGACTTGCCCAGGGTCACACAGCTAGTAAGCATCAAGTGTCTGGGACTGGATTTGAACTCAGGTCCTCCTGAATCCAAGGCCAGTACTTTAGCCACTGCACCACCTAGCTGCCCTGTCCCCTTCATGTCTAAATCTATCCCTGACCCTTTCCATCTCTGGTGAGTTGTCTCTTATAACTAAGAATAAAAAGAGAACTCCCCTGGTCCCTCCAAAGATCAGCTCATCACAGCCAACCAGCAGAACAGTCAAATTTGAATATGCCACATTCCACACCCATAATCCACTACCTCTGCAGGTATGATGAGGGGGGTGTATCAGCTATTTACCAGGGAATGCACAGGTTAAGAGGTGGGCCCCAGAGGCAGTGAAAGATCATCTAATCTGACATACTTTTGGGCCATCTAAGGGTGGCCGTGAGCACCCTGTATATTCAACCTATTTCAGTGTGTTTTTTCCCTTACAAGATACTGTTTTCTAAGGTATAAACATACCATTCTCCCTATCTTGTATTTCCCTTATAGTACCCTAGTACTACAGCATACATTATGTTGTATGTGTTTTGAAGGGTCACTGTTTCAAGCAAAAGCTAGCAGTTCCTATGGGTATTTTGTGTGAAAAGTCCAAAACTGGCCACAATTTTAAAGAAACTTAGTGTGCCTATGAGGGGCAGCTACATGGGTTGGTGGCTAGAGCACTGGTTCTGGAGTCAGGAAGACCTGAGCTCAAATCTAGCCTCATATACTTACTAGCTGTGTGACCCTGGGCAAGTCACTTAACCTGTTTGTCTAGGAGGCAACTAGATGGCTCAGTGGATACAGTGCTGGGCATGGAGTCAAGAAAAGCTGAGTTCAAATATAGCCTCACATACTTACTAGCTGTGTGACTTTGGGCCAGTCACATTACCTCTGTTTGCCTAGTGTAAGGGGCTAAAATTCTAGCTATGCTGTCTAAAATCTAATGAGTGGTCGCCTTAAATTAGAAAAAGTCTAGCACCAATCTTTGGGCATTAAGTATTTATTAAAGCATATTAGGGGTAAGTAAAGAGAAACACGTGGATCAAGTATGAAATTTGCTTTTTCTCCCTATCCTGCCTGTCTCTTGCTCCCCTGCCTAAGTCTCCCACTGAAAGGCCCGCTTGCTCCTCAGCTTTCCCCAGAAGCCTCCTGAGAAACTGGAAGCAGGGCCATCCACACACACAGCTCCAAGCTAATTGGCTGGTAGCTCTGATTGACAGGTCCTACAGGTGGTTCTATAAATGTAACTTCCAGATGCCGGGTAACTTCTGGAAGTTAAAGTCACATGGTTTCTAAATCACATGCTTTCTCCTCATGGTGGAGCTTCCCTGAAATATCTCTCCCAGCACAGGGCGTCATTCCAGTTTTTACACTAGGAAGCAGTTAGGTAGCTCAGTGGACAAAGCATTGGACCTGGAGTTAGGAAGACCTGAGTTCCAATGTGGCCTTACTTTTACTATCTGTGTGCCCCTGGGCAAGTCACTTAATTTCTTTTTGCCAAAGGAATGGACACCAGTGCTGTCCATGGGTCAAAAAGACTTGGATATAACTGGAGCACCACAACAAGAAGTGTGCTCACTATGGGTACCCAAGACGGCAAGGCCTTTACTTCTTTGTCAGCGTCATATAGACTTTCAGGGTGTACAACACTAATATTCACAATTGAGAGGGATTCGTTCCTTCTAAGAAGGATAGATTTAGAAATAATAATTATAGCTACCACTTATAGAACACGTTAAGGTTTACAAAGCGTTTTATATGAGTTATCTCATTTGATCCTTACAATAACCCCAAGATGTAGATGCTACTATTACCACCCCCTTCATTTTTACAGATGAGGAAACTGAGGCTGAGAGGGGTTAAAGTGACTTGCCCAGAATGACACAGCTTGCAAGTATCTTTTTTTGTGGGACAATAGGGGTTAAGTGACTTGCCCAGGGTCACACAAGATAGTAAGTGTCAAGTGTCTGAGGCCAGGTTTGAACTCAGGTCCTCCTGAATCCAAAGCTGGTGCTTTATCTACTGCAGTGCCACCTAGTTGCCCCAGCTTGCAAGTACCTTAAGGGAGGATTTGAACTCATGTTTTCCTGACTCCAGGTCTAGCACTTTATCTGCTCTGAATATTGTAGCTTTCAAGGAACTAAAGGGTCCATTGTCATCACCTCTATGCTGTGGTTAACGTTGTCTACAAGGCCCTCCTCCTGGATTTTCTTTTCCTCCCTTGGCAGAAGCCATTTGGCAGAAGTGACATTTCTTCCTTCTGGGTCTCCTCCTCCATCCCCTTTGCTGGATTAGCCATTATTCATGTCCCACCTGCACTGAGTGAGTGTATGTACATGTTTTTTTTGTTTTGGTTTTTTGGGTTTTTGCAGGGCAGTGACGGTTAAGTGACTTGCCCAGGGTCACACAGCTAGTAAGTGTCAAGTGTCTGAGGCCGGATTTGAACTCAGGTCCTCCTGAATCCAGGGCCGGTGCTTTATCCACTGCACCACCTAGCCACCCTGGTGCATATACATGTACGCAAGGGCTCTGGCCTGGGCCACCTTCCTGGTTTTTTTTTTACATTTCATCGTCTCATCAGTAACCAAGAGTTCAAGGAACATGTCTACGCAAATGGCTCCAAAATATCCATATCCAGGTCTCCTTTCTCTGTTGAACTCCAGTCTCCCTTTCCCACCTGCCTTTTGGATGTTTCTGCCTGGATGTCCCACAGACATCTTCTACTTGCCACATTCCATGCAGAAATGCATGGAATGCTTTCCCCCTAAATCCACCCTTCCTCCCAACTTCCTTCTTTCTCTTTAGGCCTATAATGAAACACAAACTCCCTTGTTTGATTTTAAAGCCCTTCATATTCTGGCCCCATTCTTTTTTTTTTTCACAGACTAATTACACGTTACTTCTTCTTACTCATTTTCCATTCTATCTCCAACTGGTCTATTTGCCATTCCCAGTATACAGCATCCCACCTCCAGGCCTTTGTACAAGCTGTCCCCCATTCCTGGAATGCTCTCCTTCTTTACTTCCTCTTCTTGGAATCCCTAGTACCCTTCAGCTCAGGTGCTACCTCCAACACAAGGCCTTTCTTGTTCCTCTCCCCACTGTTTTGTAGTGTTTGCCCTTGCCCCTCAAATTACTTTGTACATATCTTGTGATTATTTGTATCCACTTTCTCTTCCTTTCCAATGTAAGCTCCTTGAGGGCAGGGACTCTTAGATTCTTGACTTTCCCCAGTACCTAGTGATCAATGAAGCAAGCATTTATTAAATATTTGCTCTGTGTTGGGCTCTGTGCTGGATGCTGGGAATACAAAGACAAAAAGGGACTAGTCCCTGCCCTCCAGGAGCTTAAATTCTATCAGAGCAGACAATACATGCCCAATAAGCATATATAAAACAGGTCTAAGGTAATTGATGAGAAGGCCCTAGCAGGTGGGGGAGGGTTTCCAGAAAGAGCTCGGGCATGAGGGAGCATTGGAGCTGAGCCTGGAAGAGCACTAGGGATGCCAAGAAGTGGTGGTAAGGAGAGAGAATTCCAGCAGTGGGGTAGACAGCCCAGGCAAAGGCTTGGAGGGGGGAAATGGAATATTCTTGTACATAGTAGGCCTTAATGAATGTTTGTTGGGTTGCATTCTCAATTCTTTCTCACCTTTGTTTTTGTTTTTTTGGTGGGGTCATGAGGGTTGAGCAATTACTTTTCTTTTTTTTGGTGGGGCAATGAGGGGTTAAGTGACTTGCCCAGGGTCACACAGCTAGTAAGTGTCAAGTGTCTGAGGCTGGATTTGAACTGAGGTACTCCTGAATCCAGGGCGGTGCTTTATCTACTGCGCCACCTAGCTGCCCCTCCTTTTATTTCTTTTTTTTTCTTTTCACCTTTGTTTTTTAAACAGGCTATGGGGGCTAACACTTGATTTGACAATAATGAGCAACAACTGGGGGCCAGAGTTAGCAGTTGCTAGAATGATTCTAATATTGGTCATAGCTGTATTTCTTTCCCCTCTCCTGCCTCGGGGAAAAACAAAAAAACTCAACCCAACAAAAGAAACCCATACTCGGGGCAGCTAGGTGGCGCAGTGGATAGAGCACCAGCCCTGGAGTCAGGAGGACCTGAGTTCAAATCCGGCCTCAGACACTTAACACTTACTAGCTGTGTGACCCTGGGCAAATCACTTAACCCCTCATTGCCCCACCAAAAAAAAGAAAAGTAATTGCTCAACCCTCATGACCCCACCAAAAAAACAAAAACAAAGGTGAGAAAGAATTGAGAATGCAACCCAACAAACATTCATTAAGGCCTACTATGTACAAGAATATTCCATTTCCCCCCTCCAAGCCCATACTCACCCAAGTATTTCCCTAACTCTTATAAATGGGAGGGTGGCTATGAGTAGGAGTGAGGAGGGGAGCTGTATGCAGTTATTTTCTTTCCGCCTGGGCTTGATCAAAAGGGCTGAGGGTTTAGTGAACAGGCTGAATAGGGTCTCTTTTGAATAATGAATGGAGAGGGAATAAGGAGGTGATAAGCTTGGAGAGAAGGTGATTGATAAGTGAGGGCAGGCTTGTGATTTATTAGTGGCCAGTCAGGTTCTGAAAAATATGCTGAACTTCATTTGTTCCCATTTGACTTTTTCAAGTCTTTTAGAGAAGTCATTTAAATGGTCACTTTCAGCCAATTTATATGTTCATGAAGTTACTTCATATTCTTGACTCTAAATATGCTTTTTCATTCTTTCATTCATTCACTTGTTCATTTATCTATCTATCCATCCATCCATCCATCCATCCATCCATTCATTCATTCATCCATCCATCCATCCATCCATCCATCCATCCATCCATCATCCATCCATCCATCCATCCATCCATCCATCCATCCATCCATCCATCCATTCATTCATTATCCCACCTTTTTTTTTCTTTCCCATCTAGGGAGAACATGGATTCCCAGGCATTTCCGGTGTTCCAGGTTTACCAGGTCCTCCAGTAAGTTACAAGTGTTGGATTTGAAAAATAGTAAATAGTAAAATACAGTAAGAAGCCACATTAGAATCAGCAAAGATGTTAGGGTTGGGAGGGGAAGGGGCTGTTGGCTCAATGAAATGGAGTTGAGGGGATGGGAGGGCCAGAGGGGCACACAGGGAAGTAAGAAATTGGATAAGGATTGGGAAGGATCCCCAAATGGAGAATCTTGATAGCCTTTCCTGCAGAACTTGAATGTGTTTTCAAATAGCATAGAACCATGGGTCTCCCTCCAACTGGAAAGGATCTTCTTGTTTGACAGAGAAGGAAATTGAGGCTCAGGGAAATGGAGTGACATTGGATCAGAGGATCCCAGTTCTAGAACTGCGAGGAGCCTTAGAGGCTATGTAGTGTGCCCCCCTCACTTTACAGAGGGGGGAACTGAGGGCTAGGGAGGGAAAGGGACTTGTCTAAAACCACAAGTAGGATCCAAGTACTCCAGAGGGTTCTGTGTTACAGACCCCTTTGGTGGACTGAAGCCTGGGAATTCTTTCTCAGAGTTAATGCTTTCTAAATGCATAAAATCAAACACAGGATTGCAAAGGAAACCAATTATGTCAAAATACAGTTATCAAAATATTAGAAAAACAAGTTCACAGAACTCAGGTTAGGAATCTCTGATCAATTCCAACCCCCTCCTTTTACAGAGGAGGAAACTGAGGCCCAGGAAGGGGAAGGTACTGATCCAAGGTCACACAGAGGATGCTAGCTCTAGAGCTAGAAGGGACCTCAGGGACCATCTAGTCCAAGCCCCTAATTTTTTTTCTTTTTCTTTTGCTGGACAATGAGGGTTAAGTGACTTGCCCAGGGTCACACAGCTAGTACGTGTCAAGTGTCTGAGGCCCGATTTGAACTCAGGTCCTCCTGAATCCAGGACCGGTGCTAAGCCCCTCATTTTACAGAGGGGGAAACTGAGGCCCAGGGAGGGAAAGGGACTTGTCCAAGGTCACAAAGGGAATGAAAGTCAGATGCAAGATCTTTGTAATCAAAATTAGATCCTATTTTCAAAATATGGACCTCCTGGTCCCTCTACTGTTGGAATCAATTTCATCTGTGGTGCACTGGCTTGGCAGGGTTTTCAGGAAACGTTGCAATATAGTTTGATGATTTCTTTTTCCTTTCTTTCTTCAATGTAGGGTCGTCCTGGGATCCCAGGGATGAAGGTGAGCATTTTGTGCTAATCCAGCTTTGGGGTATTAGAGGAATCCAGATACATGACCGACTCATCTATACAAGAGAAAAATGGTTCGTGACCAAGAGCAAGGTTGTGGGTACTCTGAGAAGATAAAGCCTTCCCATTGTTTCTTCGAATCATGTTCCTGTCTCTGTCCCCTTTTTGATGTCCTATTGGTCTTCAGTCCCTGGCTTTTGTTGATAAGGCAGCCCTGTCTTTAGCAACATTTTTTTTTTGTTTACTTGTTTGTTTGTTTGAATTTCTTTCATTATTTATGTATTTATTTATTTTCTTTAGTGCCATTTAGAAGGAAGCTTGGGTCCTCAGATCACTTCCTTCCTGACCATCGCCAGTTTGGAGATGGGGAGTGCTGATATTTACGAGGGCCTTGTGTTTATGATTTTCTTTTAGGGGCAGCAGGGGAGCATAATCCTCTCTGTGCTGCCGGGCCTGAAGGGGGAGCCAGGCGATCCAGGGCTTCCAGGAAGACAAGTAAGTGCACTCAGAGGTTTTCTCGCCCACAACATTTGGGGCCATCTGAGAAGCGCTCCCCAATTTTCTCCTCCACTTTTTCCTCCTAGCTTTCATCCATAGGCACTTTCAAGTTGTTACATGTGCAAATTAGCATGTAATTGGCATCTCAACAAAAACGTTGCCTAGCTAACACCATTGAGGGTCCACTTTTCTTTGTTTTACTCTTTCTGCTCAGTTTCCATGGAAATTTTTGTTTGTGGCTTTGGCTGGGGATTTATGCTTATATTGTACTAAGTGAGTGTGTTAGAAGGGGCATTAGGGACGGGAGTGTTCCTGGTAAGTGCTGGTGGGCTGCTTAGAACAAAAGAAAAAAAAAACCAACAACCCAGGACACTGTCGATTATCCTGATGCCATGCACTTCTCAGCTCCAAGACTGACTCCACATGGGCCTACCTGGAAATGGCCAGCCCATGTAACTTGGAGAGAGACTTCTTTTATTTTTAATCCTATGCCCACAGAGAGCAATGTATTTGGACTTTATGAGGACTGAGGCTGGGCTGAGGTGGGGTGGAGGGAGTGCGATTTCTGGAGGGTGGCATGTGTCCTTCTCTGAATGGAAGGAGAACATAGAGTCACATGATATTGGAGCTAGATGGGACGTCTGTAGTCAGGCCAATGTGTGACTGAACAAGGACCGCCCCCCCCATCTTGTGGAAAATTTGTAATTGACTGGGGGCGGGGTCTCTTGGTGGTTACATGGGACTTAAAAGTTAGCAAAGTGTCTCAGTCAGGGGAGCTTATTTGGGGATCTGAATGGTGGAGTATCAGGTTTGGGCCCATTTAGAACAACTCACAATGGGACAAGCATCTCCTCTCTCACCTGCCTTCTAGATTTTTTCTGGCAGATTTCCCATGAGGAGAAACAGTGGGCCCCTAGTGACTGGCCTTAGGGTCAGAGGGCCTCTGGATTGGAATGCCAGCTTTTCCACTTGGAAGCTGTGTGACCTTGGTCATCACTTAACCTTTCTGAGCCTCAGTTTTCTCATCTGTAAAGTGGGGAAGATGGCATCTCCCAAGTGAGAAAAATATCTCTAAGGGCTTTGCAAACCTGAAAGCACCATATGCATATTTGCTGCTGTTATTATCATTATTATTACCTCCTAAGGCAAGCCATTCTGCTTAGGATGGCTCTAATTGTTAGGTGGTTTTCACTTATATCATACCTAAATCTACCTCTCTGCAAGTTAAAAAGAATTTATGATTATTTTTTAATGAATGAAATTAGTTGTTTGGGTTTTTTTAGAGGCACTTGGGATTAAGTGACTTGCCCAGGGTCACACAGCTAGTAAGTGTCTGAGGTCAGATTCCAGGCCCAGTGCTCTATCTGCTGTACTACCTTGCTGCCCCAAGGTTATGTGACTTGCCTAGGATCACACAGCTAGTAAGGTCTGAGGCCGAATTTGTACTCAGGTCCTTCTGACTCCAGGGCTGGTGCTCTATCCACAGTACCACTTAACTGTCCCACCCACCCACCCACATTGAAATTTACTTTATTAGTTTTTTTCTTTCTTTCTTTCTTTTTTCTTTTTGTTGCAGGGCAACAGGGGTTAAGTGACTTGCCCAGGGTCACACAGCTAGTAAGTGTTAAGTGTTTCAGGCTGGATTTGAACTTAGGTTTTCCTGAATCCAGGGCCAGTGCTTATTCACTGTGCCACCTAGCTACCCCACTTTATTAGGGTTTTCTCTTCTTTTTTTTTTTTTTTTGGTGGGGCAATGGGGGTTAAGTGACTTGCCCAGGGTCACACAGCTAGTAAGTGTCAAGTGTCTGAAGCCGGATTTGAACTCAGGTACTCCTGAATCCAGGGCCAGTGCTTTATCCACTGCACAACCTAGCTGTCCCATATCAATCAATTATCATCAATCAAACAGAGGCAGGATTTGAACCCCTCCTTTCTGATTCCAGAGCCAGTGTTCTTTCTGCTGACTCTCCAATGGGATCTTTCTTGAGCATGTTAAGACCCTTCTCATAACTGAGAATTGTTTTTCCCAAGAAAATTAATGCCCTGGGGCAGCTAGGTGGTGCAGTGTGTGTAATTTAAGATTCTAAATGTGGGTTCTAATCTGTTCCCCCAGTTTTGGGGGAAACTGACTAAAATCACTTGTAAAACGAGTTTAGGTTTTTAAGGGTTTATTGAAAGGTAGAAAGAGAAAGATTGAGAACAGAATTCCAACAGCATGGCAATCCTATCTTTCCTTAATTTTCCTGTGAAGTCCTCTGCTGCCACCACCACCACCATAAAGTCAGGAACCAAAAAGAGAGAGACCTCTCCGCACAGGCCCTCCTTCCTCCTTCCTGTCCCCTCCCAGAAAATGGGAGGCTCCTCAAGTTGATTGGCTGGTAGCCTTGGTGGACAATACCCATGCGCAAATGTTACTTCCTGACACCAAGGAAAAGCCACATGGCCTCACCCTCTGAGGCATTCTACTCATGGTGGAGCTTTCCTATAGTAAGTCTCCAGTAGGCGGCGTCATTCCAATCATTACAGTCCCCCCTTTTGTTTCATTTGAAAAACAAATGCGTTTGCTCAATGAAACAACCAAAAATAATATCCTATGCTAGCTAGACCTAGAGGACATCTGAGAAAAGACTTTCAGAGACTTTAAATGAACAGCTTTGTTTTGTTGTTGTTTTTTTCTTTTTCTCTTTCTGTTGTAATATACACCATCTGTAACATGTACTCTCTGCAGAGGCCCTCCCTTTGCAAGACTAATGTCAAAGCGCTGGTTCATGAGGACAAAAAAAATTGCCCCTCTGGACAAAACTTTCCTCTCTTCCTTTTCTATATTGTTATTAACATATTGTTAGTTAGCATAAGTTATTATATTCTGTTATTTTTGACTGTTTCATCAAGGAAACGCCCCGTTTCTTGAGGAAACAAAGGGGGGGACTGTAATGATTGGAATGACGCCACCTGCTGGAGACTTACTGTAGAAAAGCTCCGCCATGAAAGGAAGGTCTTTGAGGGCAAGACCAGGAGTCTTTTCTTTGGTGTCAGGAAGTGACGTTTGCTGGTGGGAGGAGGAAGGGGGAGCCGGGCACTCTGTCTCTCACTCTTTTCCTGAGGACGCTGGTGGAGAAGGGAGCTAGAAATGCGCTCTCCCTTTAATAGATAGGAATCTAGGCCTTTTCTTCTCTCTTTACCAAATTCTTATTCCCCTTAATAAATGCTAAAAAGTCTAACTCTTGCTAAAGCTTATAATTTATTGGCAACTACTCATTAGATCTTTTAGACAGACTAGCTAGAATTTGACCCTTAACAAGTGAATAAAGGACTGGCCCTGGATTCAGGAGGACCTGAGTTCAAATCCTGAATCAGACACTTAACACTTACTAGTTGTGTGACCCTGGGCAAGTCACTTAACCCTCATTACCCTGCAAAAACAACAACAGCAACAACAACAACAACAAAATGCCCTTCCCCTAGTTTGATCTCTTTACTATCTCTTTTCTGTCATTGCCTGCTCTTCATACCTTTTGGCAATTGAATATATCCAGGCCTGCTCCCTTAATACTCTCGGCCTTCCCTCTTACCTTTTATTCCTGTTATCCCCTTACTCATACTCACCTTTAACCCCGTTCACACTTTATTTTAAAAATTGTTATTGATTTTTTTTTTTTGCAATGCCTCCATGTCCTTTATAACAGAGGATGAAAGACCAGTTCAACCAAACTCAGCAACAGCTGGAAAAAGCCTGGCATTCTCTGATGTGCTCCACCCCCACCACAAGCCCACTGACGAACCTCTTCTCTCTTCAAAGCCCCTAATGAAACATCTCTTTCCTTTGTCCTCCAGCTACTACTTGGGAAATAAGTCCATTGATTTGCTCTTACATCTTATGCCATGTGGATGTTCAAAATACCTTGATACTTGAGCACCTAGAACACTGCAGAGTTCTAGAGCAGAGAGCTCTGGCAATGGTGCCATGCTTCTAGAGGCTCTTTGCTCTGGTGACAGCTTCTCCTTCCTCCTCCTTTTAGGGCCCAGCTGGTGCAACGGGAAGCCCGGGGCCTCTTGGCTCCCCTGGCCTGCCAGGGTGGATGGTAAGCTGTCCAGAGGATCTTTGAACACAGATCCATGCCTTTCTTTTCAGCATATATGGCATTTGTAAGGTCCTTCCAAGTGGGAGCCAGTGTTCTTTCTTCTTCCCACTCTCCCTGGAGGAAGGAAGAAGATGAAGGGGCCCAGTCTTCCATTTTACTTTCTTCAACCAGTCAAACAATTGTATTAATCAGTCACCAAGATTGCATTTATTAGTTACCCCTCCCACCCCGTGCCAGCCAGTAATGATATTGTCCAAATCTCACACTGTTGGCTTTGGCTGCCATTTTGGAGGCTGGAAGCTCTATAAGGACAGGGACCGTTTCTTTTTGGGACTTTGTATCCCCTTTGTTCTTGGCACAAGGCCTGGCTCAAAGGTGGATTGTAGGAGCCCAGCAATAAAACTGGAAAGGAACCTCAGAGACCAGTTAGTTCTACTTACTCCTTTTACAGAGGAGGAAACTGAGGCCCAGAGAGGGGATTCATCTAAGATCGCACAAGTTGTAGATGATTGTGGTGGGACTTTAACCCAGGTCTTCTGATGCCAGATTCAGGGATTGAATAAGTGCTTGTTGATTTATTTTGTGGTGCCAGTACCACCTGTGACCCCTCCTGGCCATGTGATCCTGGTGAATTTCATTTTCCCTCACCAGACTCTTTAAGTCTTATAGAGAGGGTGACCCCCTTCATTACTAGAAGAAGGCTCTTCCCCTGGGCCAATGAAATAATGGGTCCAGTCCCTTTCTCTATCTCTCTCTCTGGAATTTATTTACATTGGAAGGAAGAGTAATTTTCAGAGTAATCTGTCAGAGCTGGAGGCCTTCATCAAGGCAAGGGGCAAAACTCAATGGTAATTTCTCAATCAGGGTGTCCTGGCCCTGAACAATGAAGATATCTTGGGTTTGGTGCGCTTTCTTCCTTTTTTCACCCTCCCTCCCCTTCTTTGACACGTCATAGCTTCCCACTGATACTTGTAACAGAAGCTCAGGAATGCCATTCACTAATGGACAATGGGAACCATACCTAATGTTGTTGTCCATTCTCGAAGGGAACCAAAATGTCATCACTACGAGGTAAAATGTATTTAGTCATAGCTGATCAGACCAATGCGAGCTTGGGAAGCTTTACCATAGATCAGGCATAAATAATAGAGACGTAGAAATAGGCCCCAATCCAAATTCAATTTTTATCTTGTGCCGTTAATTTTGCAAACCCAGATACATTCTTGAAGAAAGGCTAAATGGGATTTTTTTTGAAAAAAGCATTGCTTCAGGAATAAATTGGGGTCTTTCTGCAAAAGGATATGTTTTGTCTTTCTAGACCCAATGGCTTGCACATTGTTACATTTGACTGTGACAAGGCCCTTGAACAATAGCCCCATAAGTCACTGGGTGCTGCTGAGATTCTGGCCATAAGCTGAATGCCCAAAGACCTGGGACCCTAGGAGCATATGGGTCATTTTAACCCAAAGATGATTTGATATCACAGGGCATTTTGATTAAAAAATAAATAGAACATTTTTCCCTTTTATTTCTTGATTAATTCATAGGGGCCTCCTGGGCCACCAGGAATTCAAGGACCAAAGGTAATTTCTGTTTTCTTTATATTCTTTTTAGTTCTTTCCGGCTATTTTATTGTTGTCGATACTCAAGAGTTCTTGTCTGAAATTCTTCATTTCAGGGGAATATGGGTTTGAATTTCCAGGGCCCCAAAGGTGAAAAGGTAAGCCTTCTCTTTTTGTAACTTTCTGACCCTTTGCCTCCATTTTTATCTTATCCCTCTCATCTTCCTTGGTTTACATGCCTGAGGCATATAGCATGACCTCAATATTTTGTTCTTTTTTTGGGGGAATTAGGGTGATCAAGGGCTTCAGGGCCCCCCTGGCCCCCCAGGACAGATCGGGGAACTGAAGGGCTCAAATGAAACGGAGGTGCTGAAAGGAGATCAGGTGAGGTATGGGGCCAAAGGTAACAGGAGTCTCTTACTGGTGCTGGGAATGGGGCTTTTTATTGGCTTAAAAAATAACCCTAAAATTTTCAGAACATAAGGGACCTTGGAGACCATCTAGTTTAGAGCCTTCATTTTATAAATGAGGAAATAGGCCCAGAAAGGATAAGAGACTTGCCCAACATCACACATAAGATCCTCTATCTAGAGCTAAAAGGGTCCTGAGAGGCCCAGAAAGGCTAACCTTAACTCTATATAGAAGGTAAGTGACTTGACCAAGATCACACATAGAATCATAGATCTTGAGCTTAAGGGGTCTGCAGAAGCCCTCTAATCTAATAGTTTTCTCATTTTATAGATAAATCCCAGAGAAGTTGTGACCTCTCCAGAGCCACACAGCTTATAAGTGTCAACTGCAGGATTAGAATCTGAGTTTTCTTGATTCTAAGTCTAGCACGTTGTTCTCTACACCTTTCAGATAATCAAAGCCTTGGCTAAAGTCTGTGGTTTCATTGGATTGGATACTCTATTGGCTCAGGTCCTGACCCCATACAGTCTGTACATAGCAGGCCTTCTAGAGATGCTTTGGCCAAAAATCATTTCCCGTCGTGGCTGACCTGGTCTTGGCCCCTCCAAGCTTAGCTAGACTAGTCCTCAGTGCACCAACAAAATCAGTCATTGGGTCCAGGCTGTGTGCCTGCCACAATGAGACATTAGAGGAGAACACCAGTCAGTCATTCAGTCACCTGGAATTGACTAAGCACCAGCTATGTGTCAGGCACAGTGCTAAATGCTAGGACTACAAAAAGAGGCAAAGCCAGCCTACATCCTCAAGGAGCTTAAAGCCTAAGGAAGGAGACAATTTAGAAACAAATATATACGAAGCAAGCTGTATACAGGGCAATAGAGTGTCATGAGGAGCTGCAGGGAGGGCAGTGTTACTGTATTGCAGAGTAACTTGTAAGGTGTAAGAAGACTGGAAAGGTAAGGGGGCAGCTAGGTGGCGCAGTGGATAAAGCACCAGCCCTGGATTCAGGAGGACCTGAGTTCAAATCTGGCCTCAGACACTTAACACTTAGTAGCTGTGTGACCCTGGGCAAGTCACTTAACCCCCATTGCCCCAGAAAAACAAAAAACAAAAACAACAACAACAAGACTGGAAAAGTAGAAAGAGACCAGGATTTAAAGGGATTTACAAAGGAAACAGGGTTTTCTATTTGATCCTGCAGGCAATAGGGAGCCAGTGGAGTTTATTGAGTAGGGGGGCGGTGACACGATCAGACCATGTGCTTTAGGAAGAGGGTAGACCAGAGTGGGGAGAGCCTTGTGGCAGGCAGCCCCACTAGCAGTTACTGCAATATTTCCAGGTGGGAGGTGATGAGGGCCTGCATGAGTATGGGGGCAGTGTGAGAGGAGAGAAGGGGGCATGTTTGGGAGATGGTGCAGAGGCGGAAATGGCAAGACTTAGCCAGTGAATAGAACATGAAGGTGAGGAGTTGAGGGCATCAGTAGAAACATGCCACCTCTTCCCTGAAGCCCTCACAAACTTGTCCGAGGATTTTGAGAGAGAGACTCAGCACATCACAACAGCATACATGTTTCCTTTCATGAACTGGCTCTGTTTACATTTTGCATGCTACGGCCCCTTGAAGTTTTGTTGTTGTTGTCGTTCAGTTGTTTCAGTTGTATCTAACTCTTCCTGACCCTATTTTTGGAGGATTTTCTTATCAGAGATACTGGAGTGGTTTGCCATTTTCTTCTTCTGCTCATTTTTTTTTACTGATGAGGAAACTGGGGTAAGCAGGGTAAAGTGACTTGTCCAGGGTCACACAGCTAGTTAATGTCTGAGATCAGATTTCAGCTCAGGAATATGAATCTTCCTGACTCCACGCACATTTTTCCCCAGGAAGCCTTTGTACCCTTCTTATGTGTTTAGCCAGTGTTAATTTACACCTGTCAGCTTTGGAGCCTACCGCTTGACCCATAGTAGGTGCTTGCTTAATAAAGCTTATGGTCACGTCTCCCTGTGACACTGAGCTCCGTGAGAACAGTGACAGAAGATGAGGTAGAATGGCACTTTATTCCATTAGAGTAGCCACTCAGTAAATGTTTGTTGAATGAATGCTTGATTGATGGTCTTAATATAAAAAAAAATTTTTCCCAGCTAACAGTGAACAAGGGCTGGATTGATTAGTGTTTGAAAGACAACAGTGGAGAGGGGAGAAAGCCTGGCTCAGCCCTGGAAGGCTGAAGCCAAGAATGGGTTGAGGCTGGTTTCGAGAGCTAGGTTTGAACAATAAAAAGAGGGTTTGGAGAGAAGTTAAAAGGAGGCATAGAAGCCACCTCGCCTCATGATTGGGGGCAGAGGAGGGGAAATGCCCAGCTCCACTCACTTCTATTTTCTTTTTCCTAAAGAATGATCCTTTAAGGCCCATCTAAAGTCCACCCCTTCTTAGCACTGTAAGAGGGCATAAGGGATTCCTGTTCTGCTCTTGAGGATGTGAAAGAAGGTCTTTGGTGGATTGCTTCTGGTCTCTGTGCTTGGGTCTTTGTTATTTAAGATGTTTATCATTGCCTTGGAGAAAGGCAGGGATGGTGTGACTGACAGGTGACAGCCAGCTGGGAAGAATAGCTAACACATCCAATCACAGAGGCAGGATTCAGAGATTTTAATGGGTTAGAGCAGGGCTTCTTAAACTTTTTTCCACTCGTGACACCATATGTAGTCACAACCCACAGTTTCAGAAGCTAGGGAATGGGGTTTTAGGCCGAGTCCAATAAGATATAATCTCGGGGGCAGCTAGATAGCGCAGTGAATAGAGTACCAGCCCTGGATTCAGGAGGACCTGAGTTCAAATCCAGCCTCAGACACTTGACACTTACTAGCTGGCAAGAATCTTACTGGAGGGGGCAGCTAGGTGGTGCAGTGGATAAAGCATCAGGCCTGGATTCAGGAGGACCTGAGTTCAAATCTGGATTCAGACACTTGACACTGACTAGCTATGTGACACTTGACATTGAGTAGCTGTGTGACCCTGGGCAAGTCACTTAACCCCTGTTGCCCTGCAAAAAAAAAAATATATAATCTCATAAGGGATAAATATGAAGTCTTTCACTTGGATTTAAACAATCAGCATCACAAGCATAAGATAGGGGGGATGGGTGGCTAGACCATGGTTGAAAGATGGGTGGTGGGGGGAGTTAGTGGTCTTACAAGGTCAGCATGGGTCATCAGTGGATGTGGTAACTCGGAAAAACAAATGAAGCTATAGGCCTCATTAAAAGAGACAGATCTTCCAAGTCCAAGAAGAAATTGTTGTGCTGTCTTCTTCCCTTGTCAGGCTTCAGCTGCAGTATTGTGTTCAGGTCTGGGAAACGAGGTTTAAGAAGGACACTGGTGGGGGCATTGGTAAGGAAGGGGAGCTAGGATGGTGGAGGCCCTCACATCCACTGGCACATGAGGTTTGGGAATTAACTGAGTTTGGAACATTTGGCTTGGAGAAGAGACAGGAGAACTGCCTTCTGAGGAAAAAGGATAAGCCTTGTTCTGCTAGGCCCCAAGGGCCAACCCAGCAGCGATGGGGGGAGGCTGTAAGGAGGAGGCCTGTCAAGGCTAGAGGGTAGCAAACAGACACAGTGATATCCAGGGATGAGGTGGGTCTCTTTGGCAGATCACAGGGTCCCCCTTATTGAAGGCTTCAAGCAAAGGCCACAAGAGCAGCTTGTTATTAGGTAAGGTTGAACTTGGTGGCCTCTGAGGCCCCTTCTGACTTTGAGTGGTACATGTACAACAAGCCAACCTTAGGGGGCTCTTGTCTTGGGATCTTTGGAAAACTTTCTGTGTGCTGAGAGATCTGGTTTATGTCCTTGTCCAAAGTAGTTACCTCAATGAGCTCCCAGGCATTCCTCTCAAAGGTGGTGAGTGCAATTGAGAAAATACACACACACATATATAGATATCTACAAGTACATCCACACACATGATACGCCTATACACTCATACCCCCACACATACACACATGTACATATATATACATGTTATATACACACATAGACATACAATGTATAGACATGTACATGCATACAAAACCACTTACACTATATGCATATACACACATTTACATATACACATGCAAAATTATACACATGCACATTTATGCTTGTGCATACACATATACATGCAAATGCATATACATAATACACATGTATACCCACAATACATATAAATACACCTGTACACCAAAATTCACATGAACAATACACGTATTGCACACATGCACAATACATATACACCCAAACATGCACACATAATACATGCATCCACAATAATACAATATGCACATATAACACATATAATTCCACATGTATACATGCACACACATAACACAACACCCATGGACTGCATTTAGGCATACATTCACACTTATATATACATACACATTAATGCACATAATACACACATGCATATACATGATATAAAACACACAGCACAGTACACATACATGGTATACAATGCAAATACACATGCATGCACAAACACATACATGTACACACACAAATGCAAATGTATGGCATACATATACATGCACAATATAGGACTACATAAATACCCACACATGTACACACAATACGTGCATAATACAATGTACACATATACACAATACACTCATACATATACAATATGCATATACAATCCATAATCCGTATATAGGCATATATACATATATGCACATATGTACGCACACCACAGTGCACACATAAACAATGTGTACGATACACATATGTATACACATGCATACCCCCCGACACACCCTAATTAACCTCTTGAGAAACATCATGCTGTAACGAATGAAGCATCACACTTGGATGTGATGAACTCAGAGACCTGAGTTCAAATCCTTCCTCATTTACTAGCTTTGTGACTTTACTCTTTCTTCACCTCAGTTTCCTTTTCTGTAAAATGAAGGAACTGTGTTCCTTTTTGGTTTTTGATTTCCAATACAATGTGCAAGAAGCAAGTCACTCAACCTCCCTTCAGCTCCATTTTGTCCTTGGTTGGGCCTGGCCCCTCCTCCTTTTCTAGTCTTCTCATGTTTTACTTCCCTCCATTACTCTGTGCACTGGAGAGAATGGCCTGCTCACTATTTCTTGCACATGATACTCTCCTCCAGGCCTTTGCCCCATGGTCCTTTCCGGTAGCCCTGGAATGCCCTCCCTCATTATCAAGCTCTCCTGGCCTCCCTGGCCTCCTTCAAGACTCAGCTCAAATCCTGCCTCCTGGTCTCCTCCTACTCTGATATTACCCCCCCCCCATTACCCTATACTTCTCTTTTATGTACCTAGCTGCTCAAATGTGTTCTTCCCCATCAGAATGTAAGCACTTTGAGGGAAGAGACTTTGTTTTTGTTTGTTTGTTTGTTTTGTGGGGCAATGAGGGTTAAGTGACTTGCCCAGGGTCACACAGCTTGTACATGCCAAGTGTCTGAGGCTGGATTTGAACTCAGGTCCTCCTGAATCCAGGGCTGGAGCTCTATCCACTCCCCTGGGACTTTGCTTTTTTGCCTTTCTTTGTTAATTTTTTTGTTTTTTGTTTTTAGACTTTTATTTTCCAAATTATGTGTAAAAGCAAATTTTGACATCAATTTTTTTTAACTTTGTGTTCCAACTTCTCTTCCTCCCTTCCCTTCCACCCCCACTCCAAGAACTCAAACAATTCAACATAAGTTATACATGAATAGTCATGGAAAACAATTCTACATTATCTAGGTTGTGAGAGAAAACAGATAAAAACAAAACTTCAGATTAAAGAATTGTCAAAAAAAAAATGTGTTTTTGCCTTTCTTTGTATCTCTAGTGCTTAGCAGAGTGCCTGGCATGTGGTAAGTGCTCCATAAATGCTTGTTATTGGAAAATTTCTGGGGGAACTACATGACCTTGGAGGTTATTTCTGAGTCTAGATCTTTAATTCTTTGTGTGACCTTGGGTAAGTAATTTCCTCATCTGGGGCCCCCACTTCCCCTCAAAAATGGGAGGATTCTAAAACATGATGGCTTCCAAGATCCCTCCAAGTTCTCAATCTTTGGTCCTAAGACATCATCCTGCTAGATGATTTCTGAACAGCTAGACGCTAGTGGGTCTTGGAGCTAGTCAGCTGGAGCAGTTGGGGTTGGTGGGTGGACTTTATTCCCCTCATTGAGCATTACTGCTTTCCCCTCTTTGATAGGGTGCTCCCGGTGACCGAGGCTCACCTGGACTTCCTGGACGCCCTGGGCCTCCTGTGAGTAAGCAGCAATGCTTTGCTTTTAATCTTGGCAGAACTGTCCAATTGGCTTAATGGAAATAAATTTTTTTGTGTGCCTTTCAGGGTCTTCCTGGTGGTGTGAAGGGTGAAAAGGGTCAGCAAGGAGAACCAGGCAAAAAGGTGAGTCTTGTGAGTTTAAGAAGTTGGCGTAAATGGGCTGGTGACAAGTCAGGTTATATTTATCTGAAGCCAGATTCTGAATGTGCTCTGTCACATACACACAGGTACATGGACACAATACACATCAACATATACACAATACACATACATTTAGACATACCCTCACATACACATGTACACATATGAACCTACACACATATACACAACACACAAACCTAGACATACCTACACAGTACATACACTCACACATACACACAGACACATATACACGTATACACTTATATACACACATATATACAACACACAAACCTACACATACCTATACAATACATATACTCACACATATACACAAACACATGCATGCATACACTCATATGCACATATACACACTACACAAACCCACACACACCTACACAATATAGACATACACTCACACACACATATACAGACATACAAATATACATACATGCATACATATATACATACTATATACATTCATACACACACACCCCAGTTGTAAAGATGTTTGCAATATCCCAAGGTGGAGTAGGGTGGGGGTGGGAGGAAATGACTACCTTCCAATTGTACATTTCCCTTCTAACAAAGTCCTTATTCCTTTTTTTTCTCAAAATTTCTCTGTGTGCTGAAGGGTAAGCCAGGCAGAGATGGAGCCAGCGGCCTTCCAGGCCTGCAAGTGAGTAGCCAATTGTCAGGGGTGAGGGGAGTGGTGGAGGAAGGGCCAAGGGCAGGTAGAGGCTTAGTCAGCAGTGCCTGCTTCCACAGATGTTGGGGAGCAGGGTGGAGAGGGTATACGTTTATTTGTCTCCTTCTTTTTCCAAGTTTCCTTTCTTGGAGCACCCCTCCCTGTCCTCTATGCCCCACCCAGTCTCCTTATATAATGCACACCCCCAACCATCTTCCAAAAGTCATGGACCACGCCTTGCAATGAGTCCTTAGGAAAAATACATCCTGAGTTAAAACTTAGCTGTGGTCCTTCTAGTAATATTTTAATGAGGCTTAATACTAAAGCAGGCCCTGAAATTTGCTTTCTTTGTATACATTTTCCATAGTACAAATGCAGAATTACTGCAGTGTTGACTTTTCCCAGGTCTCTGGAAATTGCCAAGGTCGTTTCTCAAATGACCAGCAGGTGGCGCAAGAGCTACTTACAAAGGAACCAGCTAGGCTCCCCACCCTTCCCCTGTATGGTGCAAGGAAAGAGGGGTTTTCTCAGTGTATAATTTCCTGATTCAGAAGGGTGGGCAAGCTAAACTGCCCACAGGAAAGTGGTGATGAATCAGGGGGCCATGTTGTTTGAAGAAGTCACAGGCTGAGGGATGGTTTCTAGGTTCTAAACCTCTTTGGGTACCAGAGAGAGACAGAGAGACAGAGACAGAAACAGAGAGAGAGACAGAGAGAGAGACAGAGACAGAGGTTCTCAGATGGGAGCAAGGAGTATCTGTGGGGAGAGCTTGGAAAGAGGAGGGTGGTAGCTGAGAATAAATCAATGAGGGGACAGCTAGGTGGCACAGTGGATAAAACACTGACCCTGGATTCAGGAGGACCTGAGTTCAAATCCAACCTCAAACACTTGACAGTTACTAGGCACTGCTGAGCAAGTCACTTAACTCTTATTGCCCCACAAAAAAGGGTATATCAATGAAAGATGAGGGTTCCTGAGGGTGCAGTAGAGAGGGACAGGAAAGCGTTAGGGCTGAGTTTATTATGGAATCATTGGGGTGGCTGTGGCCCTCCCTGATGATTCCCACTCCCACCCCCAGCTGATCCCAGGCAAGCCTGTTTCAGGACATTCTGCCTCAGTGGATAGGCATAAGCAGGTCTGAGACAGGGGTGAGACTTCTGATAGTCACGGGATCCAAGGCAGCAAAGCAACAGGAAAGCTTCACCTCAGTTTCCCCATGGTCTTGGTAGCTCAGACTAAATGATGATGTCTTGCCTCATCTTTGTGTTTGTTTCTAAGGATGCTTTTTCCCCTTTTGTCCCCAAGGGCTTCCCTGGTGATCCTGGTCTTCCTGGTAAACCTGGAAGGGGTGGTGAAAAGGTAAATATTGGGCACTAAGCTATGATTCTGTTTAATGTCTAATCTTGGGGGTGGGGGTGGAGCCAAGATGGCAGAGGAAGGGCTGTAATGTCTAATCTTGGTCTCAACCATGGGCTAAATTCAAAATGGGGATGTTCTAAGGCGCTGGATTATGGAATTCCTCTCTGACTTGGGGAATCATTGTGGTTCAATGGTTAGAACAATGGCTTGCCATTGGAGGATTTGGAGTCAAACCCTATCTCTGCCTCTTACTACCTGCATGTGACCTTGGACAAGTCACTTCATGACCCCAGGCCTAAGTTTTCCTCTTCCATCTCCAGAGTGAGAATCTGATGCTCCCATGAGCCTCTGAGTTAATTTCCATTCCCTTGAATCTTAACTCAGTAGGAAAGGGCAAAATACCTCTTTGAATTTAAACAAAGCATTCCCATTGTGAAAAGAGTGTTTCAGTAGGCCTTGGGCATGGCCCACCAGAACAGGGAACTGGAGGGATTTCAAAGCAGTACCCATCCTTGAAAGCATCCTGCAAGCATTTCCACCCCACTGTCCATCAGTCATATCCATCAAACAGTTGTTTGCAAGTCTACAACTCATTCTTTGCAAATGCTTCCTTGTTTCCTTTGGAGCCTCAGTTTGACTAGGGCTATTCATTTAGGGATTCTAGAAACACTCCGAGAGACAATCAATCAATCAACAAGTATTGATTAAATGTTTACTATGTACCAGGGACTCTGGAAAGGGCCAGGGATGCAAAGAAAAATAAAAATGGACCAGTGTGGAAATAGATCGAGAGTCAGACAGACCCAGGCTCAACTCAAGCTAACTTGCAGCTCCTGGCCAAATAACCCCTCAGCGCCTCAGGTGCTATCATTGGGAAAGGGAATTTCCTCTTCTGAGAGTTCCCTCCAACCAAGCCAAAGAACAAAAAATAATGATAATTACCAATCTTGTCCCCAGAGAGGAGTTGAGAAAATTCCTCCCCCCTTCCTTTTTTTGTAGAGATGAGGGGGCTATGTGCATGAAATATTACACACATACATACAATCAGAGCTCCAGTGGACTATGGCAGCTGTTGAGTCCAACCTTTCCATTTTACAGAGGAGGGAACTGAGGCCCAGAGAGGGGAAGGGCTTTGGCAAGGCCACAGGAGTGGTAGGTCTCTGTCTGAGGTGAGATCTGAATCCACGTTCTCTAAGTTTTAGGCTAGAGCTGGAAAGGACCTGGGGGGCAGGGCGGGCAATGGAACCCATCCCCCTTTTTTTATGGATGAAGAAAGCTAAGGCCCAGAGAGGTGGTGGGGGCCTCTTCTGAGGCTGCCCAACCACCTGCTGTGTAGGTTACAAATGGAGATTCTTTTCTGGATGGCCCGGCTAGGCGACTGCTGAAGCCTCTTGTAACTCCCTAGTTCTGTGCTTCTGGGAAGGGATCTAGCCAAGCTTACACAACTGGGCATTGATGATGGGATCTGAACTAATTTTTTTTGACTCATGGGCTCATAAAAAATCTAGAGCTGGAAAGGACCTCAGAGGTAATCGAGTCTAACCCCCTCATTCTGCAGATAAGAAAACTGAGGCCCTTTGCCTTTGCCCAAGTCACACAGAAAGTAAGCAGCAGGGGCAGGATGTGAGCCTGACTACGGGGCCAGCCCAATTTCTCCTGGGCTCAGCTGCCTCCCACTATGTATTGATCAGCCTGGCTGATTTGTCTTCCTTTCCTCTCCTCTCCTCTCCTCTCCCCTCCCCTCCCCTCCCCTCCCCTCCCCTCCCCTCCCCTCCCCTCCCCTCCCCTCCCCTCCCCTCCCCTCCCCTCTCCTCCCCTCCCCTCTCCTCCCCTCTCCTCTCCTCTCCTCCCCTCCCCTCTCCTCCCCTCTCCTCTCCTCCCCTCTCCTCTCCTCTCCTCTCCTCTCCTCTCCTCTCCTCTCCTCTCCTCTCCTCTCCTCTCCTCTCCTCTCCTCTCCTCTCCTCTCCTCTCCTCTCCTCTCCTCTCTTTTCCATTCCTTTCTTTTCTTTTCTTTTTTCTTTTCCTCTCCATTCCTTTCCTTTCCTTTCCTTTCCTTTCCTTTCCTTTCCTTTCCTTTCCTTTCCTTTCCTTTCCTTTCCTTTCCTTTCCTTTCCTTTCCTTTCCTTTCCTTTCCTCTCCTCTCCTCTCCTCTCCTCTCCTCTCCTCTCCTCTCCTCTCCTCTCCTCTCCTCTCCTCTCCTCTCCTCTCCTCTCCTCTCCTCTCCTCTCCTCTCCTCTCCTCTCCTCTCCTCTCCTCTCCTCTCCTCTCCTCTCCTCTCCTCTCCTCTCCTCTCCTCTCCTCTCCTCTCCTCTCCTCTCCTCTCCTCTCCTCTCCTCTCCTCTCCTCTCCTCTCCTCTCCTCTCCTCTCCTCTCCTCTCCTCTCCTCTCCTCTCCTCTCCTCTCCTCTCCTTTCTTCTTTCCTTTCTTTCTTTTTAAAAAATCTTCGTTAACAGGGATGGCTCATTTGGTGGGGGGGTGAGTGTGGCGGGAGGGGCGGGGGATGGATTCAGGACTGGAGGTGACACAAAACCAAAATAAAACCTTAGAACGGAGCTCTCTTTCTAAATAGCCACAGCAAAAAGATCCCCCAGTTGTAAGAGACCATAAAATGTCTGCTGGTGGCTCTAGGTCTGATGCCGGGCTGGAGAAATGAGTTCAGCTGGATAGGAAGAAGGGTGTTGGCCCCTGGGATGTGATCTCAGGCCTCTGTTCCCTGATGCTGCAGCAGATTTCTGGCCGTGCGAGCGAGGTCTTTGTCTTGCTAAACTGTGACATCTTAATCCCTCACTGCAGAGTCTAAGGGCAGAGCCAAACAAAATCAGCTCGGAGTGAGCATGCAGGGAGCATCTTGCCGGGCTTCGGTCTCTGTCTTTTGTCTAAACAGAACGTTTAGGCCCTTCCTCACCCCCTTCCTGAAAAAGTTATGGGATGCCATTGAAATTCACCTGTAGAATCTGGCTTGGGTAACACCCACATCTTCATTGCTGTTTTCTACAGTGCCCACAAGCTCAGCTACTGGAGCATTCTAGGGTGTCACAACTGGGAGGGGGGGTCCTTAGCAGTGTTTAAGGCCAACCCCCTCATTTTACAGGTGATGAACTGGGGCCCAGCAGGGTGCTCATTGATCAGGCAGCCCCCAAGTGTAGCCCAGCTTGGCTGGCCCACACCCCTTTCCATAAGTGCAGGCTATCTTTTTTCTTAGTGGCTTATTCAAGCTCTTTAGAAAAATTGCTGCATCTCTCTTTCTCTCTCTCTGTCTCTCTGGTTGTCTGTGACTGCCTGTCTGTCTGTTTCTGTCTCTGTCTCTGTCTCTCTCTGTCTGTTTCTTTGTCTGTCTGTTTCTCATTTTTCTTCCCTTCCTCTCCTCTCCTGTCCTCTCCCTCTCCTTTCCCATGCCTTTCAGTAACCTGCTTTTAAATTTTATTAACAGGGTCAAAAAGGTGATATCGGCCCCACTGGCCCGCCTGGACTTGTAAGTTGTGTGTGTGTGTGTGGGGGGGGTTCCCTCTCCTTTTATTAAGTTTTATGTTTTTGGATCACTCCCTGCCTCCCTGGCCCTGCCCCGCCCAGTCTCCTTCTATCACAGACAGTCCTATTCCTCTTCCAAAATACCCAATCCATCAGCAAGCATTTCTCAAGCAGGCCCCGGGTTGCTGGGCACCGCACTTGGTGTTGTTGGGTATAGGGGTTTGCAAAGGGGAAAAAACAAGCCAGCCCCTCCTATCATGGAGGCGACATTTTCTCAGGGGAGATGAGCTTTTCTGAGGGAATCAGTAAATGCAAAAGCATTTATTGTGAGCCTCCTCTGTGTGCTAGGCCCTGGGGCAGCCGGGGAGTAGCCCCTAGCCTCGGGCACTTCCCTTCCCTAGGGGAGCTGACTTACAAGGTACCAAGTAGGTAAAATTTCAAATGTCTCCCAGAAAGCTCCCAGGGGGGAAAATAATTGCGATGGGCTTTATGTGAACATTTTAGCAATGGCCTAATCCTTGAGGAGCCCCGGGATTTGCTTTCTTTGTGTAACTTTTCCATGCTACAAATGCAGAATTACAGCAGCCCTTTGGGTCTGGTCCTTTGGTCTCTGGGAATTACCAATTTCTCGCATGACCAGCAGGTGGCGCAAGAGCTACTTAGAAGGAAAGAGGCAGGCTCCCCGCCCTTCCCCTGGAGGGCCCCAGGGAAAGATGGATTTAGTCCTAATGGGTTTTCTCAATTTGTAATTGCCTGATTTCAGACCTCCCCAGCTCCGAGTGTGCGCTTTCTGGGCGCCCTTAGTAACAAATGTAGAAAATGGTTCCGCGAAAGGCTAATTGTGGGATTTAGGGATTTTCACTGTGAAATTGACATTCCCCAATGTATTTCTGACTTTGTTAAATTTAATTGCATAGGTTTCAGTTGTTCTTTATTTGGCCAAAAGTTGGTGAAACTTTAAACTCTGAGAGTGTATTGAAGCAGCGAGGGGAAGGGAAGCATGAAATCTTATGTTATGTATGCAGACATTTCACTAGCATGGCTGGACGCCGCCTGCCTGCCTGCCTGCCTGCCTGTCAGGAGGCACTCTCGTCTGCCCCAGAGAGTGACTGCCTGGGTAGGGAATGAGTGAGCAGGCTTGGGAGGCTCTGGGAAGGAGAGAAAAGATGGAGTCCTTGCATTTAAGGCCATCCGTGTGCAGGTTTTGATTTTCCTCCTCTCTCTCGGACTTGTGCAATTCTACCCATGCATTTCCTGGGGTCTTCCTTTCACCAGACTGTAGGTTTAGAACTGCGGTCTCAAAGTACCTCTAGTCTACCCCTCTCCCAGTATGACAAAGGGGGAAACTGAGGCCCTGAGAGGGGAAGGGATTTGCCGAGGGTCACACTTGTGTGTGACCAGATATAGAAATGGGAGGGACATCAGAGGCCTTCTTTTCCAACCCCTCTCATTTTATTTTTTTTAATTTTATTTTTTTTGGTGAGGCTATTGGGGTTAAGTGACTTGCCCAAGGTCACACAGCTAGTAAGTGTTAAGTGTCTGAGGCCGGATTTGAACTCAGGTCCTCCTGAATCCAGGGCTGGTGCTCTATCCACTGCACCACCTAGCTGCCCCCCTCTCATTTTAGAGATGAGGAAACTGAGGCCTCGGGGACAGGGGGAGTCACTTGGCCCCCATATAGGAGTAAATGGCAGGCCCCAAATGTGAACAAGTGCAATACTCTTTCCAGTCACACCATGAGCCCTCTATTTGTCCCTGGATACCAGTGTGACCTTAGGCAAAGTTGGTGTCCTTTCTGAGACTGGCTTTCCTCAGCCAGTCCTATGGGCTGTCTCATTGCCCTCCTCTGTTCAGGGCCTTAGCCCATCAGTATTTCTCCTATAAAAGAACCCAACTCGGAGGGAGCCCTTCGGTCAGCACTGTGGAAGCTGGGAAGTGCTGGAGACAACAGGTCACTGGGATCTAATGAATTCAGAAATCACAATGTTCTTCCATACATATAACAAATAACATTTTTTCTAGAATCATCTAGAGCTTGAATATCTAGCCCAATCCTCCCCTTCACAGACGTGAGGACTGGGGACCAGAGAAGTCGAGTGACTTGTCTAAGGCCACACAGCCAGCCCCTTGGCAGCACCACAGCTAAGCCCCAATACCCTGTATTATTTTGTTTCGATTTAAGCCCATTCCCTCTTTTCTACCGTTACCAGAGATGAGCTAGGGTTGAACACTCTCCTCCCTAGAATACCCATCCATTTTCTGGGAAGCTTCTGTTAGCTCTATCTCTCACATTTCTGAAACATCTGTAGCACACAGAACATCAGGTACAGTGAGGAGCTCTGGAGGAAATTGGAATATCCAAGGCCCCAAACAGCCGTTGTTGTAATAGAGGAGACAGGTACATCGATGAATGCGTGCAGAATAAATATGGAGAGACTAGATGCAACTAGATTCAAGGGATTTTGGGAGAGAGGGCTCTCAGCACTTGGGAGGGGGCAGAAAGGGTGATGCTAGAGCTGGGTCTTAAAGGACAACAGGGATTCTCTGATGAATGTGCAGTAAGTACTCTGCACAACCAGTTGGAACTGCCTGGATTTTCAAACAGAAGGATTAAGACATGCTTACCATGCCTTGCAAAAAAAAATATTTTTTGAAGACAGAGGACCCAGGCTTAATTTATACCACTGACACTTATTTCCTAGGTGGCCTTAGGTAGTCTTTTTTTTTTTTTTTGAGGCAATCTGGGATTAAGTGACTTGCCCAGGGTCATACAGTTGGTAAATGTGTGAGCCTGGATTTGAACTTGGGTCTTCCTGAGGCAGTCATTAAACCTCCCTTGACCTCCATTTCCTCTTCTTTGAAATAAAGGAGTTGAACGACATAGTTTCTTTTCTTTTTTTTTTTTTTTTTTTGTTTTTGCAGGCAATGGGGGTTAAGTGACTTGCCCAGGGTCACACAGCTAGTAAGTGTCAAGTGTCTGAGATCGGATTTGAACTCAGGTACTCCTGAATCCAGGGCCGGTGCTTTAACCACTGCACGACATAGTTTCTAAAGTCCCTTTTACATCCAGAGCTATGATCCTATGTGTGACCCTGGACAAATCACTTTATTTCCCTGGGCCTCAGTTCAGCCTTCTGTAAAAGAGAGTTGGACTAGTTGGCCTCTGAGGACCCTTCCAGCTTTAAATCTATGATCCTATGTGTGACCTTGGATGAGTCCCTTCTTCCCTGGACCTCAGTTTCCCCCACTGTAAAATTAATGGATCCTTGATATATTCTGCTACATTAAGGTGGATTTTCCAAAGCAAATTCAGTTCCACCTTTGTTGAATTCTTACTATGTCAAGGCATTTGAGTGGATGCGATAAGAGAGACAGAATTGGGCTTCCTAGCATCCTAGAGAGACAAAGTATGTTGTCTGAGATAACAGGTCTGCCACCTGTAAGATGAGAGGGTTTGACTAGACGTCCATTACAGCTATGTTACTAGATGTCCCCGATCTTAAGAGGAAAGGAAGTAGTGCCACCGAAATAAGAAAAAGGACCCCAAACTGTTATGCTAAGAGCAGGGATGTGTACAGAGGCTGACAAGGAGTTTGACTTTACTCTAGTAAGAAGGCCATCACAAGAATTGGGATGGTGGGGTGTATCTTCGGATAAAGCCTCAGAATAAAAAATTTGCATTTGATAATGTAAGCAGTAGGGAGCCATTGCCTGTCATTGAGAAGGGGAGTGATGTAGTGGAGGTTGGTTGAGAAATTATTTCTTCTTATTTGGGGAGGATGACTTGGAGTCTGGGATGCTCAGCTAGGACCTGTACAGATGTGAAGGGAGGAGGGTACTTTTGGAAACTGAAAGGTGGAGAGAATCAGTGATGGAAAGAGTGACTGGAGAGCCCATTGACAGTGATGGTAGTTAAGTCTGATGAGAAGGGGGATGATTGTAAGACAGAGTCATTGCCATCCGGGTAATGGGTTTAATAGTTTAGGTTGAAGTTGCTTATGGAAACCCTGCTGTTCCATGGGTGTCCACACCCTTTGGACATGCTGCAAATGCTGTCTGCTCTCCATCTCCCTCCTCCTTCAGCACTTAGGAGTCTTTACCTTCCCGTTATAGGTAATTCCTTGGCGTAGAACTGGTGAGAAAGGGAACCTGGGCTTGCCTGGTTTGCCTGGAGAGAAAGGAGAGCAAGGATTCCCTGGGGTACCAGGGCCACCTGGCCTTCCTGGGCCTCCAGGTAAGAAGTGGTGCCTGAGGACAAAGAACTTAGAGCATCTCATGTAGACCATGGAGAAGTCAGTCAATTAACAAACATTTGTTTATTAAGCACCTACTATGTGCTGGGTACTGGGGATACAAGAACAAAAGTGAAATAGTCCTTGCTCTCAACAATGTCAGAGTCTACTCAGTCAATCAACAGGCACTTATTGAGCACCTACTATGTGCTAGGTACCTTGCTAAGCACTTGTAGTTTGTCCTTCATTCTCAAAGAGGACCATGATATCAGGTAATGTCACAAATTGTGATAAATTGGATTTAAGTGAGGGAGGGCTGTGCAAGGTTACCAACCTCACTCTCTGCTCTGGAACCATCTGGTTCCAGTGGCAAGATATACATCAGGATGACTGGAGATGGCCCTGGATGTTTGAGGCAAATTGGTGTTAAGTGATTTGGCCAGGGTCACCCAGCTAGTAAGTGTCTGAGGTCAGATTTGAATTCAGGTCCTGCCAACTTCAGAGCTGGTGCTCTATCCACTGTACCACCTAACTAAACACTAGAAAAATATACAAATGAAATAATCTCTACCCTCAAGGATCTTATATTCTAAATGGAGAGACAAGAAGCACATATATAAATGCATACCCCCAAATGTTAAGCAAATAAGTACAAAGTAATCAGGGAGGAAGGGCATTAATAGGTGTGGGGGGATCAGGAAAGCTTTTGTGTTGTATAGGAGGTGGTGCTTGAAGAGAGATTATAGGGTGATTCTAGATGAGATTCTAGGATGTTCTGGAAATAGTCAACACAACTAGCTTCTAAGGATTTGGTGGGGGGGGGGGGAGTCATAGATAAGCAAAATAGTATAGTAGAAAGAGATCAGGATTTGAAGTCAGAAGCCCTGGGTTCAAATCCTGGCTCTTGCATTTACCTGTGTGGCCTTGGGCAAGTCACTTCCTTTCTGTGAGCCTCAGTTCCCTTCTCTGTAAAAATGATGGAGGTTGGACTCTATGGCCTCTGAGGGACCTTCCAGCCCAAGATTATAGGACCCCATGTGTGACCCTGGGTCAGTCACTTCCCCTCCCTGAGCCTTAGTTCCTTAATCTATAAAAGGAGAGAGTTAGATTCTAAATCCATGAAATGGACAGTTAATAAGAAATCTCATTTCAGCTTCCTCTCCCATCAAACCTCATGACAAGAAGATCGATGAACACAATTGAATTGCATCTTTTTACCATCTTGGCCCTTGGTGACCATTCATTATCACCAAACAATTCAATTTAACAAGCAGTTATCAACCCCCTCCTGTATTCCAGTCACTGTTAGGTGCTTGGGATAAAGCTAAAAATGAAATGGTCTTTGCTCAGCTTCCATGCTGGGGAGTGGGGGGGGGGGCGGGAACGGAAGGGAACACAAGTACATAGAGTATTAAAAATAACCTTGTCTGCACTGGTCCTATAATTTCATTGGCATTAGGGAACTCTCAGTGAGCAAATTCCCTTTCCCAATGTAGATAAGTACCTACACTACAACTCCTAGCCTTAGAGCCCCAGTAGGATAAGTGACTTGCCTAGGATCATACATATAACTACATGTCAGAGGTGACACTTGAACCCAGGTCTTTCTGATTTAGGAGTTAGCTCTTTTTTGCCATACTTGTCTCTTTGGGGTTTTTTTGGACCAGACCTATGGTTTTATTGGTATAGAGAACTCCCGGTGAGAAAACTCCCTCTACCAATGTAGGTCAGCATTCTGGGTGGGCTGGAGCCTAGGGGCATTTTGTCTGAGCAGCCGGAAATATGCCTGCCGCCATCCCTCCCCATTCAGGGAACACATCCTCATGTTCATGCTAAAGTGAGACTGGAATGTGTAAAACCTGTTTTTTGGCTAATGGAATCATCGTGCCGTGTGCCCAGTAATCCTCGGGAGAGGCCTAGCAGGAGAAATGGCACGGCCCTATCCCAGTGTTGTATTAAGCTGGCGACTGTGAGAGTTTAATAAACTGGTGGATTCTGGTGTGGCCCTGGAGATCACAGAGGGGCAGTCTGGGAGGGCGGGCCACCTGGAGGCCAGCTAGTCTGGGCCCCGCCTCCCACCAGGACTGCCTGCAGCCCGTCTCAGATCGATGGTGTCTGTCTGTTTTCTTTTTAATGGTCCCCAGAAACGAGTTCCAGGATTTGACTTTGAGCCTTTCTGAGCTTGCGAGAAATGTAATTATTTTTGTGTCAAATGAGGAAAGGCAGAGATTTTGCAGCACATTTCGAAAAGCATGGAGCACACTTTGAAGATTGTTCTCTCTGCCACCTCTAAAGGTGATTGAAATGTTGACACTTCCCTCCTTCTTCTCCCAAAGTAGAAAATAGCAATATAACCTGGCATGCGGGCAGGTTGAAGGACGGATTCGGCCATTACTGGCTACCCTGAAGAGACTGTAGGTAGCATCTGTAAGGTACTGAGGCATTGCTCATTGTAACACGTGCTTTTCCTTGCCTAGGGACCGCTGTCACAGGCCCTCCTGGCCCCCCTGGTTTTCCTGGGGAAAGGGGTGAGAAGGGAGCTAAAGGTCTGCCTGGCATGGCCATACCCGGGCATCCTGGGCTTGATGGGCATCCTGGGCCTCCTGGTCTTCCTGGAACTCCGGGCAAACCAGGACCTCATCTCCCTTCTAGTAAGTGGGATCTTCGCTTTCCTCTGCTTTAAATCCAAAGGAAGCCTAGTGCCAAGCAGAATGAATGAGCTTTGCACCCTCTTTGTGTTTTCTTAATCAATCAGCAAGCAATTGTTAAAGCTCCTACTATGTGCAAGGCCACAGAGATGCTATGCTGTCTCCGTCCTTAAGGGGCTTCTATTCCCTTTGTTACCAGAAGGATTCTGCTGCCACCCCTGTGTTTGATATTTTTAGGGAGTCCTTATTATTTAAATTTGCCCTTGGGTGGTTTTCATAAAGCAGTTGTCCTTCATTCCTTCTGGCCTCTCTGGGGCTGCTTTTAGCTGATGGGCCTGCATTCACTGTTTACTTCTGCCCAGTTCATCGTCCCCCCCCCTCTCCGGAAGGAAGTCTTGACTCTTTTTAACCTGTCGAGATTTCTTTTGGTTTAATTCAGGGATTTCTAATCTTTGGGGGGTTTCGTGAACTCTGTGGACTTCTCGGAATGATAAGTTTTTAAGTGTGTAAAATAAAATACATAGGATTGCAAAGGAGACCAATTATATTGAAATTGATGTCATTTGTAAGTTCATAGACCCCCTGAAATCTATCCAAGAATGCCTTAGGGATCCTTGGACTCTGGGTTAAAACCCCCAGCTTAGACCCTTGGCTGAGAGTTCCAAAACCCAACCACAGGGGCTACCAGTCTTTCCTTTTAATGTAGATGGTGAGATATGTGAAAAGGGCAGTCAAGGACCACCAGGATCTCCAGGGGACAGAGGAATGCCGGGAGAGCAAGGAGTGAAAGGTACAGGCCTTGGTCTTCTCTTTATGTGCTTGAACTCAGGAAGCAGAGCCCTTTCATTAAGCAGGGACCAGATGAGATTGGACTCATCAGAGCTGCCCTACACAATGGCGTGCTCATGAAGCTTACCTGTGTTTCTTATACAATGCTTTCCAGGAGACAAGGGAGACACCTGCCTCAACTGTATTGAAATTGGCCTCCCTGGACCTCCAGGACAGCCTGGTCTGCCAGGATTGCCAGGTCTTACAGGTAAAGAGCTCTGGGGTCTGCCATCCTTCCTGGCTTTCATTCCATGTGTTTGAATGTCTGTGAAGAAGTCAGGCCCCTACCTGCGAGGACGAATCTCACCAGAGCTCTGACAGTAGGCACCTGGTCTCAGAAGCCTCTGGCATTTCTGCCAGCCAGGCCATGGTGTGACTGTGGAGATTTCTACCTCCCTTCCTCCCTCCCTCTCTTCTTTCTTTCTTTCTTTCTTTCTTTCTTTCTTTCTTTCTTTCTTTCTTTCTTTCTTTCTTTCTTTCTTTCTTTCTTTCTCTTTCTTTTCTTCCTTCCTTCCCTCCTCCCTCTCTCCCTCCTTCCCTTCCTTCCTTCCTTCCTTCTTTTCTTTTTTCTCTATTTCTTTCTCTCTTTCCTTCCTCCCTCCCTTCCTCCCTCCTTCCTTCCTCCCTCCTTCCTTCCTCCCTACCTACTTCCCTTCTTTCTTTCCTTCCTTCCTTCCTTCCTTCCTTCCTTCCTTCCTTCCTTCCTTCCTTCCTTCCTTCCTTCCTCCCTTCCTCCTTCCTCTTTCTTTCTTTCTTTCTTTCTTTCTTTCTTTCTTTCTTTCTTTCTTTCTTTCTTTCTTTCTTTCTTTCTTTCTTTCTTTCTTTCTTTCTTTCTTTCTTTCTTTCTTTCCTTCCTTCCTTCCTTCCTCCCTCTCTCCCTCCTTACCTCCTTCCCTTCTTTCCTTCCTTCCTTCCATCCTTTCTTCTTTCTCTCTTTCTTTTTCTCTTTACTTTACTCCTTCCTTCCTTCCTCCCTTCCTCCCTCCTCCCTCCCTCCCTCCTCCCTTCCTTTCTTCCTTCCCTCTTTCCTTCCTTCCTTCTTTCCTTCCTCCTTTTCTTTCTTTCTTTCTCTCTCTTTCCTTCCTTCCTTCCTCTCTTCCTTCCTCTCTTCCTCCCTTCTTTCCTTCCTTCTTTCTCTCAGTGAAGGACTTTCCTGTCAATGCAGACTGGCCCATGCTCTACCGCTTAGAGAGGGTTCAGGAGGAACCTAATCCAGGACTGACAAGGTCCTTGCCCAGAGTCATCCAGATCAGCACCTGCTCCCAATCTTGACATCTTCCATAGAGAGTTGCCTGTGGTAGTGGGAGCCTGTGGGACTTGCCCAGTGCCAGGCAGGCAGCATGGGCCAAAGGCTAGACTTGGCCTAAGTCTTGCTAATTGGGGCTTGGCTCTCTAGCTACTAGGCAACACTGTCTCTGTGAAGCCAGATTGCAAAGAAGCTTTCTTTTCAGCAGCTAGAGGCAGAGGCTTCCAAGCTTCCTCCACCCTCCACACTTGCCACTTCTGCTCCTTGCCCATCAAGGCCTCTCCTGAGTGAGAGCAGAGTGTTAGACCAACAGCAGGGATGGCAAGGGACAGAATTCATGGGTCTCCACATCTGGGATGTGCTTGTTCTGCTCTCTTTCCTGAGAAGGGGTGGCTGTTGGCAGCTGTGTGTCCTGCACCATCCTCAGTGGGCATAAATCCTCCAGGAAAGAAGAGCTGCCTAATGAACAAAGCCATGTGTTTGTCATGTATGCCCGGGCTTTGTGCTCTCCCAGGAAGGATGTGACCCTGATTTCAAGAAGCAGAAATTATTCTCCATCTGAAAATTAAGTCTGCTAAAATAAAGACTCCTTTTATAAACTATATGGGATGGTGGTACAATGCCTTGAGCAATTCCTGCTTTTGTGACCCTGGGGTAGTCCGTTGGCCTCGGTTTCCTCCTTTGTAAAATGAGGGGGAGGGGATGGATTCACGGGCTGCTGAAGGCCCTGCCAACACTGAGATTCCCTTCCTATGTGTGTGTGTGTGTGTGCATATCAGGAGTTCGTGGTTTCCCTGGGCAGAAAGGTGCCAAAGGAAATGTTGGTGCCACTGGTCTTATAGGATCTCCAGTAAGTATCAAATATGATGCAGGGAAGAGGGGCAGAGGAAATGATCCCCATTGGGGGAATTTGGGGGAGAGGGGAGTGGGTTTCCCATGGAAAAGCCCATTTTAAAAGTGGAGCTTTTGAATGAGTTGAAGGCAACCAATCGATAAGCATGTATTCATCGATGATGCCGTAGCAGTCATTCTGAGGCAGTGTCTCTTAAAAAAAAAATTCTCTTTTGTTTTTCTTCATTTCCATTTTCTCCTATTGCCTTCAAAGTCATCCCTTGAGCTATTTGTTCACCTTAGGTTACAGGTTGATCAGGAAGACATTTTTAGAATTTTTGGACATATATATGCACATCATTTTGTTGTAGATTAATTGTATGTATTTGTGTCTGCAAAAATTCTTTAATAATTTTTTAAGCAAAAAAATTATTCATGGTTTTACTTTGAATTCCAAATCTGGACATCATTCATTGTGTCTTTTAAGCATTGTTATCAATGTTTCATGGTATATTCACCTTTTAGAGTTTTCACCCCTTGCCAAACCTTACCTCTTGCAAACTATGTATTTACTTAATTATTTTTTAATTTAAAAAAATCAGCCAAACCCCTCCCCCCCCGAAAGAATGAAAATCATCCTTTGTAATAAGGAATAAAAAAGAAACGGGAAGAAACATCAAGCCCAGTTTCGCCAAGCTAAATAACACAGCAACCAGATCTTAGAGTGTATGCAGTATTCCTCATCCCTAGCCCCCCACCTCATAAGGCTCTCTACACAGTAAATGTTCACATTGCCTCTGACAAGGTGAAGGCACAGCACAAAGGAAAATGGCATTTCTCTTTCTTTTTGGGTCTCAGGGCCTTCCAGGAGTTCCTGGTACCTCAGGCTTGCCAGGGTCAAAAGGAAGTGCAGGCGACACTGTTACTTTTCCAGAAATGAAGGGTGACAAAGGAGATGCTGGTTTCCCTGGGGCTCCAGGGCTTCCTGGTTTGCCTGGCATTCCAGGACAAGATGGATTGCCCGGGCTTCCTGGCAGCAAAGGAAAACCTGTGAGTTTCTTCATTATTGTTTTTCTCTCTGCAGATTTGCTAGTTAAGGATTTTTCTTAAGGCAGAGTGGACATTCAGGCTGGGGCTAACACAGACTATAACAATAATACTAAAATTAGCTCCCATCTTTATAGTGTTTACTGTGTGCCAGGCACTATGTTAAGCTCATCCTGATGACACTGGGAGGTAGGTGAGAGGTCGGTACACCCCCATTTTATAGATAAGGAAACAGACACAGGGAAAGGGTGACTTGTCCAGGGTCATACAACTGAGTGTCTGAGGCTGGATTTGAACTCGGGTCTTCTAGAATCCAGGTCAGATGCTCTCTCCACTCAACCGCCTCCCTACACTTGAGAACAGACCCCTGGTTCTTAAAAGGATGGACTCGGGGGCAGCTAGGTGGCACAGTGGATAGAGCACTGGCCCTGGATTCAGGAGGACCTGAGTTCAAATCCGGCCTCAGACACTTGACACTTACTAGCTGTGTGACCCTGGGCAAGTCACTTAACCCCAACTGCCTCACCAAAAAAAAAAAAAAAAGGATGGACTCATAAGTCGAAGTGGGAGAGTGGCAGAGAGTCCATGTGGAGTTACTGTGGGTCTATGGGAGGTTCTTTTTCTCACTCAGGCTACTGGGCCCACCTTACACCTTGGATGTCTGACAGAAACAAGCCTGGAATCTTCATCAGGGTGACATTGGGACCAAGGGTGTTCGGCTGTGGGACCTTGTCACAATCTCCCAGTGCCTCAGTTTCCTCACCTGTTAAATGAGGATGGCTTGACTGACTGGCCTCTGAGATCCCTCTGGCTCTAGATCTCAGATGCTGTGAACTATGAATATTGAACACACACAAGCAGATTTTAGTGTTATCCCCAAATCAAATTTATAACAAAGTTAATCTGACACCTATTTCATGAGATGCATAATTGTTTTTGTGCTGCAGGGTAATTAGGCATAAATGGCAAGCTGTTCACGTAAATGATTATAATTATGGCTCCTTTAATATAGTCAAAGAATGCATTTCTCAGGTCAGTTGGACCAAACGATAGGGGGAGTGGACGGAGCCCGAGGCTGCTTTGGGCAGCCCCAGACCGATAACTTCACCCTCATCGAGCAGTATTTGACCATGGCATGGGGGTTGTAGCTCCTGGCTAACAGGTATACCAGCCCGTTACCTGTTAGGAGCCCCTGCAGGTGGGTTGAGCCATACTTGGCTTTCAGTGTGATGGCTCCCTCCACCTGTGATGGGACTGCCTGAGGAGAGGGATGCCACTGAGTCACAAGCATAGCCGTGCATGGACTGTAGGGCCAGGTGGTATACTCGCATACCCAGAGGTGCCCTTCTCTTGAAGGGCAAGCCTGCAAGAGGGAAGCAAAGCAAGAGCTGACTTGTATCCCCCTCTGGGAAGGGGGCTGGGAATACCAGCTCGCCTTCCTTTGCCCCATCTCCTGCTTACCTTTACATGGAAGAAGTAAGTCAAAGGATGTGATTGGAGAGAATAGCCTGTATATTCTTCCCCACCCCCACACACATCCACCATTTCTCCAACTAGACATTAATTTATATTAACTAGCAAAGCAATGGGATAGTTCAGGGTTGTTAGTCATTCACAGCTTGGTATGAATTAATTTAATCAGCTTGCTTTACCATCAGTTAGCTGAGGAATGGGAGTTTAGAGTGGTGGGGGAGAACAGGTTGTGGTAATTTGGAAGCAATGGGACCTTGAGGCAGCATGGGAAGGTAATGGTAATCAGCTGATTCTAGACTCAAAGGACCTAGTTTCAAATCCAATCTCTGACACTTGCTGCTTATGTGACCTTGGACAAGGCCTCAGTTTCCCCTTATGTAAAACGAAGTGGTTGATGACCTCTAGATTTCAAGTCCTATGTGCAACCATGGACAAGTCCCTTCCCCTTCCTGTGCCTCAGTTTCCTTCTCTGTAAAATGATGAGCCTATGATTCTGCAGGACTTTGGGGAGGATGTTGACACGGTGGGATTGGCACAGCTATAGGGCATTAAGGTTACCTGGGATTTAGGGAATGTGGGGAGGACCATGATAAACTATAGGAGGAGTTGGGAGAGGTTGTGCTGATAGGCCTGGGATCCCACAGGGCAAAACGAATGTGTGCATTGGGTTAGTTTAAAATGTGTAGAGATAAGGACAGCATATAGACTGCTTAGCAGGAACAACGCTGGAGCCATGGTTGCCTTGGAGTTGGCTCTATCACTGTGACTCTAACCATTAAGGCCCTTTGTTTCTGTTCCTTTTCAGGGTGGCTTTGCTTTGAAGGGTGAAAAGGGTCTCCCTGGGAAGCCAGGTTTGCCAGGTCTCCCTGGGAACAGAGGGCCCATGGGTCCTCCTGGTTTGGGCCCACCAGGCCCTGTGGGTGAAAAAGGCATCCCAGGCATGGCAGGAAATCCAGGTCCACCAGGAGTCTCAGGTAAGTTCAGTCGGGTTTTACCTTGGGGCTGGCAAAGGCTTCAGTTTAGCTGGTATATCACTGATGTGACAACTCCGTCCAGTGGGTTGCATCATGGTCTGTCTGGGCCTTCTCATGGTGGGTGATTCATTCTTCCATCTTCCCATCAACCTTTCATGGAGGGTCTACTCAGTGTGCTAGAAGCTCTTCCATTGGTCTTTCAACATTCCATAGAGCATAGGGCAATCTCTGGGCTATTATTTATCCATTAATTCCTCCCACAAAATATGACCAATTTACTTCCTTTTCCAAACCTACATTTCTTTTTGTTTTGTTTTGTTTTGTTTTTTGTTTGTTTGTTTTTGCAAGGCAATGAGGATTAAGTGACTTGCCCAGGGTCACACAGCTAGTAAGTGTCAAGTGTCTGAAGCTGGATTTGAACTCAGGTCCTCCTGAATCCAGGGCTGGTGCTTTATACACTGCGCCACCTAGCTGCCCCTAAACCTACATTTCTTGAATGCCATCTTCTTGCGTACAATTCCTTGTTGGCAACATACCACAGGCCACTTACATCTGCCATAAATATTTCTTCTGTTCTTTGGGTCACCTACAATTTCAATTCTTTTGTGATTGTGCTGTTCTTTAATTCACAGCAACCACAAAGCATCAACGAATAATATTGGTGTTAAAGAGAGAATTTTCTATGTGAGAACACCTTGGGATCACTGAAAATACTGACATTTCCCAAAGGCAGTTCAGCCTACTCTTTTCCTTCTATTCAATCCTGGACTGAACTCACTCTCTAACCATAGTACTCATTAAAGTTTCTCTCTTCTCTCTTTCCTCTTTTCTCTCTCTGTCTCTTTCTTCCTCTCCTTCTCTCTCTCCTTTCTTTTCTATTATGTTCTCCTCTCCTCTTTCTTCTCCTCTCTTTTTATCTCTGTCTCTTTCTTTCTCTATACACACACAGACACACACACATACACACACACAGCATGCCTCTGAGTCCTGACGCTTTGATTGGTAAGCTCTCATCTTATCTTCCCCAGAATCAGGCTCCTATACCACTTCCCAGCCAAAAGATATGAACAGGCAGTTTTTCATAGGAAGAAATCTAAGCAATCAATAAACATATATGAAAAAAATGTGCTACTGAGAATTGGCCCTGCTGTTCTGGAAAGCAATTTGGAACTAGGCCCCCAAAGTCATTAAATTGGGCATACTCTTTGACTCAGTGATACCACTGCTAGGCGAATACAAAAAAGAGATTAAAGAAAGAGGAAAAGGATACAAAAATATTTATAACATCTCTTTTTGCAATCTAAAAGAACTGGAGATGAAGGAGTTATCCATGCATTGGGAAATGGCTATACAAATGATGATAGACAAATGTAATGGAATACTAATGAAGCAGAAGAAATGATGAAAGAGGGAGAGTTTCAGGAAAAAACTGGGAAGACTTACATGAACTGATGCAGAGGGAAGTGACAAGAAATAGAATGATTTTTATAATAATAACATTGTAAAGTCATGTCACCATACCCTCCTCTTTTCCCTTTTCTGTGTTATTGTCCTTTATTAGAAGTAGTTTTCTTATGGGCATAGACTATTTTTCTTACATGTATTTGTATCTTCAACACTTAGCACAGTGCCTGGAGCACACTAAGAATGTTATAAGAACTGTATCATTCGCTCATTCATCATTCATTTATGCTCTAACTCACTGGACTGCCCAGCTACCTATATGTCTGTCTGGGTTGTTGCCATTCTTCATTCATTTGGTTTTCCCTGTGTAGATTGTTAGGCCAGTCTCTTGAATGATTTTGATCTTCATCAAAGAAGCTTTGTAGTATGGTGTTTGTTGCAGTCAATGTGTCATCTACAGGTAGGAACATTTGGAGGACTTGGTCATTTATAGGTCAGGTACTCAACAGATATTTAGTAAGCACTTACTGTGTGCATGACATTGTGCTAAGTACTGGGAATACAAATACAAGCAGAAAAAAGACAGTTCCTGACCCTTAAGGAGCTTACATTGAGTCAGGAGTGGATCCCAGAGAGTTGGGACCAAGTGTGATTCTAGTTTGAGAAGGCCAAGGGCACAATGAGCTTCCAGGATGAGATCTGGGGAAATTGTGAAGCAAGTCCAGAGAATTGGGAATCCAACCCAGAGAAAAAGTAATTCATTTATTGAGACTTTGACCTGGAAATGTTCCTCAGCTATGGCAGGCATGGTTTTTTTTTTTTGGTTTTTGGTTTTTGGGTTTTTTTGCAGGGCAGTGAGGGTTATTTGACTTGCCCAGGGTCACACAGCTAGTCAATGTCAAGTGTCTGAATCCGGATTCAAACTCAGGTCCTCCTGAATCCAGGGCCGGTGCTCTATCCACTGCGCCATTTAGCTGCCCCTGGCAGGCATGTTTTTGAAGCCTATACTAGCCTGTTTTATGTGCATTATGTGATATCGATGATCATTGAGCAAAGTTTTCTCTATGGCCATATCTTTCAAGGAATCTTGTATAAGCTTTACCTGTATGGGTGGTACCTTGGCCTTCAAGACTGTATTTTGCTTTGCAACATCAACTGTTTCTTAGACTCAACAAACAATATACAAAACCCAATAAATCTTGTATACTCTATACCGTGTCTTCAGTTGTGTGAGTGTGAAGATGTTCTCTGCTGAATAAAATCATTTGCAACGCGCGGTTACTTGTTCCCTTCTTATTTACATCAAGGATACTCTTGGTGTGTATGTAGATGAAAGAATGAGAGGATCTTGGATCTGGAGCTGGACGTAATCTCAGAGCCCACCTCCTTATGGTACCTTTGAAGAAACCGAGCCCAGAGCAGGGCACGCTCAGGTCACACAGATAGTAAATTATCAAAGGCAGTAGTGCCAAGTGCCAAAAGAGTAATCCTCACAGAGATTTTATGGACATAAGAAAGTAGGCATATGGGTCAGTATTTATTGATTTCCCTTCACTTGCCTTTTTATTTTGGAAATAACACTCTCTGCTATTATTTTTCCCAGCCATTTGGTATCTTCTCCTCTTTCAGATATCTTGAGAATTGATCCCTCAGTGCTTTCAAAATTGTGTCACCTCCAGCGTGGGTTTATTCTGGGCATTCCTAGTCTGGTCCAGCTGCTTTTCCTTTTTTTAAAAAATTGTTTTCAGTGTCATTTCCATTTTCTCATATGGCATGTTGGGAAGCAAGGAGTTGGAGTCCAAATGTGGTGGTTCCACTGTCGTTGATGATGAAAATAGTTTGTTATAGAAATGCTAACAAATCTGTTCCATTTTGGTGTGTCTGTTGTCCTCCTTCCAGTTTCATCTATAAATGCCCTTGGGATGATGTGGCCTAGTTTGGTCTCAAGCCAAGCTTCCTGCAGCTTTATCTTCCTTTCCACCGCTCTTCACCCTTCTACGATGTGCTACTGCTTATGGTCTTTTTGAAAACATGTTTTATTGATGCTATTTTTCATCACTGTCATTAATCAGTAACCACCCCCAATATACCTCTCCCTTGTAACAAAGAAGTATGGTAAAGCAGAACAAACCAATACAGACACCTGTAGTCCACCACCTCCCAAGAGAAAGGGGGTATGTTTTGACATCAGTCCTCTGGCATGAAGGTTGGCTCTTTAAACTGATCTAATTTGAAATATGTTGTAGTATTGATTTCCTTTACATTGTTATGGTAATTGTGTATATTTTTCTTTTTTCATGGGGCAATGAGGGTTAAGTGACTTGCCCAGGGTCACACAGCTAGTAAGTGTCAAGTGTCTGAGGCCGAATCTGAACTCAGGTCCTCCTGAATCCAGGACTGGTGCTTTATCCACTGTTCCACCTAGCTACCCCCATGTATCTTTCTCCTTTTAAATATGTTTTTATTATTAGCAGAGTATTTTTTCACATGGTTTTTGATAGTTTGCATTTATTTGAAAATCATTCAGGGCAGCTAGGTAGCGAATGGATAAAGCACCAGCCCTGGATTCAGAAGGACCTGAGTTCAAATCGGGCCTCAGACATTTGACATTTACTAGCTTTGTGACCCTGGGCAAGTCACTTAACCCTCCTTGCCCCACAAAAAAGAAAGAAAGAAAGAAAGAAAGAAAGAAAGAAAGGAAGGAAGGAAGGAAGGAAGGAAGGAAGGAAGGAAGGAAGGAAGGAAGGAAGGAAGGAAGGAAGGAAGGAAGGAAGGAAGAAAGAAAATCATTCATAGCCTTTCGTCAATTATCTATTGGGGAATGGATCTTAACCTCATATATTTGTATCAGTATATTCTGTATTATATCGTGGATATCAGACTTTTATATGAAGATTTCCCCCCTTTTCTTTAGGCCAATTATTCTGATTTAATTTGTGCAAAAACTTGCAGCATTTTATATCATCAAAATTGTCCATTTTATTTTTTCTATCCCTTAATTTTGTACGTTCTGAAAAACCATAGATCTGAAAGGTCCCACCTTCCATTCTCCACTGATTTTTAATGTGGCCATTTATATTTAAGTCACCTTTCCATTTAGAGTTAATTGTGGTATGTGGTATAATGTTGGTCAGAACTTAATTTTTGCCAAATTGCTTTCTAGTTTTCCCAGCTGTTTTGGTTGAATAGGGAGTGCTTACCCCAAAAGTTATGTTTTGGGGTTTAATGAACCCTAGGCTGTTATGTTCAGTTGCTTTTGAGTCTTGCTTATGTAATCTGTTTTATTGATCAGCTTTTCTCTTAACTAGTACCAAAGAGTTTTAATGATTACTACTTTATAGAGTTTGAAATCTGCTAATGCCAGCCCTGCTTAATTCCAACTTTTTTCATTTTTTCCACTGAAATTATTGACTACCACCAAATGAGCTTTGTTATTATATGGTCAAGTTTTATAAATGAACCCCTTTAGGTGTAGAACCATAATTTTTATTTTATTGGTGCAAACCATTTATAACCCATGGATTCTACTTTTTAAAGCCTTCCTTTGTTACTGTAGAAAGTATTTTGTAGTTGTAATCATAGAAGTCTGGAGTATGTTTCATTAAGTTAACTTCCAAATATTTTATGTATTTCATAGTTACACTCTTTTCTTTTTCTGCTTTTTATTAGTAATATACAGAAAATCTTATTATTTTGTGGGTTTGTTTTGAATTCTGCTATTTTACTGAAGCTTTTAATTGTTTGGATTAATTTTTCATTGTTGAATCTCCAGGATTTTCTAAGTAAACCATCATGTTGTTTTGAATGCTTTTGCCTCCCCATTCCCTATGCTATTCCCTTAATTTCTTTTGTATATATCTAATTGTTATAGTTAGCATTTCCATCATGCTGTCAAATTAAAGTAGAGACACTGGACATCCTTGCTTTATCCTTGATCGTAATGGGAAATTTCTTATTTTACTTTATTACAAATAGCGCTAGCTCTTGTTTTATATACATACCACTTCTCATATTAACAGAAGGTCCTTCCACACCTAATATTTTATGCTTTTCATGTAAATGAAGACTCTGTATGATTTTTCAGTTGTTAATATGATTTATTTATAATTTATAATTTCCCTAATGTTGAACCTGGGCAGCTGGCTGGCACAGTGGATAGAGCACTGGCCCTGAAGTTGGGAGGACCTGAGTTCAAATCTGGTCGCAGACACATACTAGCTGTATGATCCTGTGCAGGTCACTTAACCCCAATTGCCTTAAATATCCGGGGCCATCTTCAGTTGTGCTGATAATATATCTTGCCACTGGAGCCAGATGGCTCTGGGGGAGAGAGTGAGGCTGGTGACCTTGCACAGTCCTCCTTCCCTTAAATCCAATTCATGGCAATTCATGGCATCTGTCATGGTCTTCTTTGAGAATGAAGGACAAACAACAACAACAACAACAACAACAACAATGTTGAACCTTCAAACCTGTTATAAGTCAGTCATGGTTATAGTGAATACTTTTAAAATTCATGACTATAGCCCTTTTGCTAGTATTTTAGTCATGATCTTCCATTGCCTTCATGACTCTACCATTCCCTCAAGGTCTTGTCCTAGATCGCTTCTGCTTTCAGAGCCAACCTCCTAGAAAGGGAAATCAAGTCTATTTCCTCCACCCCTAAATCCCTTGAAATCTTGATTGAAACTCTCTTCTTCAAGGTTATTTTTGATCTTGTACCTGCTAAACCCAACAACCTTTCCTTTGTTCTCATTCTTCTTGTCTTCTCTCATCCTTTCCTGTTGTCGTCTTTTCCTCCCTCCTCCTTGGCAGTTAGGACACTGCTATCTTTGGGGTCTCTTCCTGCTTTCCTGACTGCTCCTTTTAATTCTCCTTTTCTGGATAATCATTACTTCCTTGGCTACGAAACAAGGGTAGCCCTTCAAGTTCTGTCCTGTGCCCTCTTCTCTCTGTCTGTTTCCCTCCTTCCATCTCTGTCTCTGTCTCTCTCTGTCCTCTTCTCTCTGTAGCTGTCTCTGTCTCTGTCTCTCTGTCTCTTGGTGGTGTCATTAGCTCTGATAGTTTCATCATCTCTCTGCAGTTGACTTCCAGACCTATATATCCAGCTTTCTTTCTTCTTCTAGTCTCATCTTATTAGCTGCCTACTGGACACTTGTACCTAGATGACCTCCAGGTATTTACAACACAACATTTCCCAAAGAAAATTCATTATATTTGCCCCCAAATCTATCATCCTTCCTCCAATCTTTCCGATTTCTGCTGAAGAATTCAGCTCAACCATCCACATAGGAAAAACCAAAGGAAGAATGCCTATTATCTAGATTATGATTTGCAACCACTGAAGAGTGGTCTTCCTAAAGCACAAGTCTGACAGTGTTACCCCTTCCCCTCAGTAAACTCCATTGGCTCCTCCCAACCTCCAGAATCCAATAGTAAATCCTCTCTTTGGCATTCAGATCCCTTTCGAATTTGGCCTTCCCTTACTTTTTCAGTCTTCTTTTACTTCACGGCACACCACGTTACTCTGCAATCCATTGACACTGACCTCTTTGCTGTTTCTCAAGCAAGATGCCCTGACTGACCATTTTTTCTGACTGACCATTTTCTTTGGCTTTTGCCCATGCCTGGAATTTTTCCCCTCCTCATCTCCATCTCCTGGCTTCTTTCAGTTTCCCACTAAAATCCCACCTTTGCTAAGAGGCCTTTTTCAATCCCTCTTAATGCCACTGCCTTCCCTCTGGGGATTATTTCTAGTTTCTCCTTTCTATAGCTTGTTGGTAAATAGTTGTTTGCATGCTGTCTCCCCACCCCCCCCCCGACTTATTGTGACACGCTCCTTGCGGGCAGGGACTATTTTGACTTCTCTTTGAAACTCCAACACTTAAAACATGGCTTAGCACATAGTAGGCACTTAATAAAGGCTTGTTGGCTGACTGAGCAGGCTACAATCCAGTTCAAAAACAGAAGTAAGAGGAAGAAGCAATATAGAGGATGTAACACAAAACGTGTGTGGTTTTTTAAAAAGAGACTGATCTGGTTATGTGTCAAAAGTGAGGGTCAGGGGGCAGCTAGGTAGCACAATGGATAAAGTACAGGCCCTGGATTCAGGAGGACCTGAGTTCAAATCTGGCCTCAGACACTTGACACTTACTAGTTATGTGACCCTGGGCAAGTCACTTAACCCTCATTGCCCCGAAAAAAAAAAAGTGAGGGTCAACTGATGGGTCACTGGTATCCTTACAGTGTCAGGAGGACTAGAGGAAGGCCTTATCTTGCTGATCTTGATGAACATGATGGTAGGACATGGACAAGAGTCTCATAGGTTGGGTGGTGGTAGAGGAAATACCTAGATTCATTGGGTCACATCCAGTTGAGTTTTTGAGGAATTTTTCAAAATCTCTCTTGATCATTTAATTTTTCTTAAGGAGAAAACCAATAGACCATCGGTCACATAAGTGCTCTCTCATTTTCAGGTGCCAAAGGTGATCCAGGTCCAACTCTATCCCAACCAGGGCCTGCTGGCTTGCCTGGCCTCCCTGGCAGAGATGGTGATGTGGGTCTTCCAGGTAGGAAGGGAAATTTGTGTCACTCCAGAATCTATACCTTTTGGAATCCCACAACAGAATGTGAGCTAGATGCTCCTCCATAGTATATAAGCTTCCTGGGGGCAAGGGACTATTTCATTTTTGTCTCTGAATGCTTAATAAATAAATGTCTGTTGATTGATTGATTGTGTCTCATGGCTACCCTCTTAAAATGCCATTATTTCTCTCCAGGTGACCCAGGGCTTCCAGGTGTGCCAGGCTTTCCAGGAATCCCTGGTAGCAAAGGGGAACCAGGTAGCCCTGGCACTGGTCTTCCTGGACCACCAGGTCTCAAAGGTATGTGGTAAACCTCTCCTCCCCCATTTCTTTTCTTCTCTTTTCTTTATTTTATTTTTTTTTGCGGGGCAATGAGGGTTAAGTGACTCGCCCAGGGTCACACAGCTAGTGTCAATTGTCTGAGGCCGCATTTGAACTCAGGTCCTCCTGAATCCAAGGCTGATGCTTTATCCACTGCACCACCTAGCTGCCCCCTCCCCCATTTCTTTTAGACAAGCTGCTGGTCTAAGCATGCTTTCCCCTCCTCTACTTGTGAAGCCAGTTCCTTGAGGCCTGTCAATGACAAAACCTGGATCCACAGGCCTATAATAAGGGGGGAACAAGCACACTTCTTGCACGTAGAAACTAAAATAATATTTTCTTTTGGCTGTGCTTCTCTGAATTTCTCAGGACTGTTGTTTTGAGGAATTGCCTGCAAATTCTGCTATGTTCTCACAGCATTTGTTCTCTTGAAGTGGTTGAGCTGAAAACAATTCCCAAATGTATCCCTAAAGGGGTTGGGAGAGAAGAGATTTGATTTGTGTGTGTATGATTTGGGGGATTGATTTTCGAGCTTTATTTACCAGAATGTTATGTGGGGAGTTAAGCTCTTTACACAAGCAGGCCTCAAATGGGAGGGGAAATGGTTCCAAATCCTGTTGGCATAATTCACTTCTTAGATGTTGCTGTATTTTCAAATTATAGCCCCCATTTCTTTGTAATTCTTTTTATTGATATCTTTTTGCTTCCATATCACCTTCATTTCTCAATGTATGCCTTCCCCATCCCCTACCCAGAGAGCCACGCCTTGTAACAAAGAATGGGAAGAATGGGGGCAAAACTAACCAACCCAGCAACCAAGCAAGCTTAATGCACATTCCTGATCCTCCACCTCTGCAAAGAAGGGAGGATCTCATGGGTCTTCTTTGGGTCCAACTTCCACCATTTTAATGATACAGAATCCAGAGGATTTTGTTAGATTGGTTTGGGTTTTTTGGTTCTTTTTGTTTTCATTCTTTCTATGGTTTTCCTGGTTTGGCTTAGTTGAATCTGCAACATTTCTTCTAAGTCTTCCCGTGCTTCTCAGTATTCATTTCTCACAGGGTAGTAATCTTCCATTATATTCATGTACCACAATTGCTTTAGCCATTCCTCAATCCATCGATGGGCATCTGGGTTGTTTCCAGTCCTTTCCAACTACCACGAAAAGGGCTACTATAAATAATTTGGATGGGCATTGAACCTATGATATCATTTATATAGGGAATCCCTGGGTGAGGAGACACCTTCTACCAATGCAGGCTAGTGCTTTCTTTACAATTTATAGCCTTAGACAATTGCCTGAGGCAGTGGCAGGTTGAATGACTTATCCAGGGTAACCCAGCCAGGGCATGTAACCAGGTCTTCCTAACTCCAAGACTGGTTTTCTACCCACTCTGTCACATTGCCACTCATGGCGCTGGCTGTATACAGTACCTTTCTTTGTCTGTCTTTGACCTTCTCGGGATATACGTCTAGCAGTGGGATCTCTGGGTCAGAGGGTCTAGACAGTTGAGTCATTTTCTTAACTGAATTCCAAATTTGTAGTCCTCATTTTGTTACATGAGCACAGTCACTATGATGATAAGGTTGGGTTCAGGGGGCAGCTAGGTGGTGCTGTAGTGGATAAATCACCAGCCCTGGATTCAGGAGGACCTGAGTTGAAATCCGGCCTTAGACACTTGACACTAGGTGTGTGACCTTGGGCAAGTTGCTTAACCCCCGTTGCCCTGCAAAATAATAATAATAATGTTGGGTTCTAAAATAAAGGTGATTTAGGGCAGCGCACCATCCTGCAATAATCCTTACCTAATAGAATATCATGTTTGTCTTGTAAGCATAGTGTTCTTGTCGGGACTAGTATGTGGGCAGTGGGTAGACATATGAACACGGGTCTCTTTGATACCAACTGGAAAGTTCTTTCCTTTGGGAATCTGTTATTCCCTATTTTTCAGGTTACCAAGGAATGCCGGGGCCTCCAGGAACCCCTGGGGCACCTGGAAGACATGGTCTACAAGGACCTCCTGGGGACCCTGGCTTCCCAGGTCCAAAGGTTTGCCTTTGTCTTCTTTCACTGCCTTTGGCTTCCTCCTCTTGACCCTTTGTTACATATGTTGGGATTGTCCTTTCTTTCAACCCTTGAATCTCTAAAAATTGTCCCAGTGGTCATGTTGGGAGCACGGACCTTCGGTGCCTGTTGTTAGAATCCTCAGTTATCTGATTGGATGAACGAACAAAGATGTCTGGGCCGTGTCAACGAACCCTTGCCAGATGGCTTTCTAATGAGTAGGGAGGGTGATACTGAATGTGTTTCTGAGACCTTCCCATGCTGGGGCCCACCCTCCCCACGCCGTCATGGACACACTACATACCACTGTGAGTGGCTTTGCAACAGTTTAGCCCAACTTCTTGGAGGCTGTTATCTCTATCCCCTAATTATAGCTTAAATAATCTCAAAGGCCTTCTCAGCTTCCTAAGTTAAACCACAATGGTGTTTAAGTGACCAGGCTGTTCAAATGTTTTTCCCCATGTTGAATCTAAACTTCCTCTCCTTCATCATTACTCCGTGCTCTGGGAGGGTCGAACAGCTGGCCTGGAGCCCTAAACCTCAGGGCAAAGCCCTTTGTCAGGGCCCCCGCCCCTCACTTAGCTCTTGCTTCTTCTGACACCAAGCCCTCTCCTGGAGCATGTTGGCTAGCCTGGTGCTCATTCTCTCCCCCAGCATACCAATTATCTCTCCCTTGTCTTTCTCACCAAAAATACCAATAATTGCTGAGAGGCGGCAGCCTGGCATAGGGGACAGAGAGTCCTACCTCTGTTGCGTACTGGCTAGGTGACCCTGTCAGAAATCAAGGCCTAATCTCTCAGCATCTCTACAGGTGACAGAAAAGTTGGAGACGTATGTCGGTAGAGGGAATTTCCTTGCTGGGGGCTCTCCATGCCAATAAAGTCAAAGGACAGAGCTTCCTGTTACCCTTGCTCATCCACTACCACTGGCACAGTTACCTTTCTTTGGCATAACTATGGCATGGAAGGAGTGCCAGGGAACCAATGTTTGACTTTGTTCTTTTCTTCTTTCTCTCCCATGTGCTGATTCTCAAGGGAGAGCCAGGGCTTGGCCTGCCTGGGCCACCTGGGCCCAAGGGCCTCCCCGGTCTCAAAGGAACACCTGGTCCAAAAGGCAGCGCTGGTTTCCCAGGGCCCCCAGGCACCTCAGGGCTCCCTGGCTTGGATGGGTTGGCTGGGCCAAAAGGTATGGAGCCTGCTACTTCTGGTTAATTTGCTGAGCTTTTTTGTCTTAGGGAGATTTATGTGGGGAACATTCCACCTTTCCTGCCACATCCACATTTATAGGATTAACCAACCATCTCATTTTACATATGAGGAAACTGAGACCCAGGGAAGTGTAAGGGTTAATTTTATTATGGGGAGTTTTATATATATATATATATATGTATATATATATATATATATATATATATAAAATAATCTCAAAGGCCTTCTCAGCTTCCTAAGTTAAACCACAATGGTGTTTAAGTGACCAGGCTGTTCAAATGTTTTTCCCCATGTTGAATCTAAACTTCCTCTCCTTCATCATATATATATATATATATGTGTGTGTGTGTGTGTGTGTGTGTGTGTGTGTATATGTATATGTATATATGTATGTGTATATGTATACATGTATATATATTATATAAAAATTTTATTTTATTTATTATTCCATCATTTTCTCACAAAAGTAAAGGGACTTGTCCAAGGTTACACAGTGAGTGAGAGAGCCAGGAATAAAAACCTGGCCTTCTCATTCTAAAGCCAGCGCTTTTCCCATTGTACCATAGTGGCCCTTCTTTGGTTCCCATCGGTATGCATGGGAGTAATGCCAATTTAGCCAGTTTGCCATGCCTTTATCGACTCCAAGTTATTACTCTCCTCCCATCCCCAAGCTAAGGGGAGACCTCAGCTCCTTACAGCAAGTAAGGCTGACCCATGCCAAAGAGGATCCCGAGTCTGACATGGTCAATGTAGCTGCTAGGGAAGGCCCCAACCAGAGACCACCTCCCGTTCTCGGTTAAAGCCACTTGTTAACCTTCCCTTGTTTAAACAGCTTGAGACTCCATGACCTGCTATGAGCTCCTTCAGCTGCAGAATTATGATCGCAATGTTACCAATCCAGACATTCCAAGCGACAAGCCACATAGCGAATGACCTTGTCCTTATGTGAATTTCATCCTCTCTTCAACTCCTTTGGATGATCTCTTTGTAGCAGGACCTTGAGAAGGGGGCTTGAGGCCTATTTGAAAATTCTGGGTACCTGACCAAGCTCCTTGTCAAGTCTTAGGCAGGAAATCCAGAGTCCCCTCAAAGGAACCCTTGAATACTAAGAGACAGTATAGCATAGAGGAAGGGGTGCAAGGTTTGGAGCCAGGAGAGGCTCCTGGGTTTTCCCCTTTGCTTCCTCATAGGAGCACAAAGGCAGAAGATTGGAAGGGGCTTCAGTGGTAATAAGTTCCAACCAATCCCATATCCCCACTGCCACATGCTCAATAAGTAGCCACCTTCCTGAGGCAGCTCATCCCACTTTGGGAGAAATCTCATTGCCAGGTAGGCCTTCCTGACATCAAACTCACATTTATCTTCTTAAAAATCCTATCTGTTGCTCCAGGTTCTGCCTTTGGAGCCCCAAAAGAACAGGTCTAGCATCTTCATTCATATGATGAGCATTTCACACGCTTGAACACATCTATCCCATCTCCCTGAGTCTTCTCTCTCTTTTAGGCTAAAAGTCCCATTTCTCTAACCATCAATAGTCAGTCAGCATTTATTATGTTCCTACTGTGTGCCAGGCACCGTGTTAAGTGCTAAGGATGCAAAGAAAAGTAGAAGTCAGCCAAGAGCCTACAATCTAATTAGAGAAGATAACACATAAAAAGAAGCTTGAAAAGTGGAGGAAGAGAGGGGACTGATAGGAAATGATGAGGGCTCTGCCCTGGGCCCCCTCTCAAATAGAGGATCCTTGTATGGTGCAAACTCAAGACCCTTCACCATCCTGTATGCCACCACTTGGCCAATCCCTACCATGTCTCTGTCCTTCCTAAACCATGGTTACGAGAACTAAACAGAAAACTAGTTGGGATGTGGCCAAGCCAGAGTCCAGTGGTACTCCATATCTCAGGGAGCTGTACCCTCCCTGCCCCCTCCCCTCCCCCCATGCAGCCAGAGATGGCTTGTACTTCCTCAGCTACCCCATCACCTTGCTAATTCATACTGAGCTCACAGCAGGAGGGCCCCCTATCTTCTGTAAACTGTTCTCTACCCATACTCCCCCTAAGTAGGCCCTTAACACACATCAATTGATTGATTGACTGATCATTTGATCAATCTCACATTTGGAAAGTCAGTTTTTTGGGAAGCCAAATGTGAGACTTGACATATCTCCCACAAAAACGTGAGCTTATTCTATTTGGCTCCATGTTGAAGATTTCTTTGGACCTTTGTGCTTTTCTGTCAGGTGGGTTTGTACTCTCTCTCAGCATGGTGTCGGATAATCATGTCATGTCTCCTAGCCTAAGTCATCTCTAAAGATGTGAAACACTTAGACCTCCCAGGGCCAAGCTCAAACCCCTGGGGCGCTCTGCTGGAGAACTCCTGCCAAGCTGATATCAAATGACTAATAACTCTTGTTTGAGTCTGCTCATTCAACCGGTTTAGAATGTGTCCAACTATACTATCACCTAGCCCACATTTCTCCATCGTTCCCACGGAAATGCCTTGAGGGACTTTATCAAATGCTTTGCTGAAACCCAGGTAAACGACATGGACAGCATTCCCTTCCCCTACAAGTTTATTAACTGTGTCAAGAAAGGAAATGAGGCGAGTCCAGCATGCCCTGCTCCTGCTGAAGCCTTGCTGGTTCTTTCTCATCCTCACTTCCCTTTCTAGACATTCACCGACAATCTCTTTAATAATTCATTCTAGAATATTCCCAGAAACTGAAGTCAAGATCACTGGCCTCTAGTTTGCAGACTCTTTTTTGGCCATTTTTAAAAAAAAATATGTGTCCTTGCCCAGTCATGTAGTATCTCTCCTGTTCTCCAGTACAATTTACACCTTCATGCCTTCCCCCACCCCCCATTACCCATATCATTTTTGTTGCTCTTCACTTTCCTTGCCAGCTTAAACTCATCTTGAGCTTTACTAGGCCTGACACCATTTATATGATGCAGTATCATGGTTTTGTATTCAGCCTCTGTCCCTTACCCTCCCTTCCATCTTTAGCTCTTTTAGATCTTAAGTTGGCGGGTCAATTTCCTATGTATCCCATTGGTCTCTTCAGACAACTGTTTTTCTTCCTCATTGGAATCATTTCCCTGTATGCCCTTGGAATTTCATTCTCGAGCATCTCCCGTCCCTCCTGGGTCGCCTTCCCCTATAGAATTAGTCCATTGAATCCTACCTGTCCTTCCTGTGAACCCTTTGCAATGTGCTTTTCCCAAGTCTGGGGGCATGTGTTAGACTAATCCCATCCTTCTCCTCTCTCACTAACTCAAGGATGTCTTGGTCACTTCCCTCTGGGTTTCCCATCATTTCCACCCACCCCAGAAACCAGTTCTTATCTCTTTTTTTTTTTTGTGAGGCAATTGGGGTCAGGTGACTTGCCTAGGGTCACACAGCTAGTAATTAAGTGTCTGAGGTCACATTTGAATTCAGGTCCTCCTGAATCCAGGGCCTGTGCTCTATCCACTATAGCGCCTCCTAGCTACCCCCCAGTTCTCATCTCTTAATGAGAATCAGATCCAGAATAGAATTTCCCCTCGTTACTATTATATTACCATTAAGGCAGTTCAAGAAGTTCTTAGCTGCTCTGTTTTTGGCACAGAAAGCTCCAGTCGATGTCTGGATAATGGAAGTCCCCCATTGCTACTCTATCATGCTGCTTTCTGTGCCAGACTCGTAATCTGTTTCCCAAACTCCTCGTCTATTTCTTCTTTCTGGCCAGATGGTGTGTATGATGAGAAAATTGTTCCTGGTTTTCCCTCCATTGATCTTTCCTCAAGTGTTCTCAGCTAGGCGTCCTCTGCCTGATTCCTGTTTTTCCTCACCTGAGGGATTATTCTTCTTTATGTGCTGTTACCCCTCTTCCCCCTTTTTACCCATCCTGCTTTTGCTTTTAGTCTACCCATCCAGAGCCATCTGTTAGGCCGGAACTTCCTCTGACCATGTCTCAATGATACCTCTGGGATCAGGTCTGTCTCTTTGCCTTAGTGGCTTTAGTTCCCCTTCCTTGTTGCCCAAACTAGAAGCATCTGGAGGTCATGCTTTTTGCCACCAGCTCATTCCTTGGGTTTGGTTTCTTGTGAACTTCCAGGGGGCTCAGCTGCTCCTCTTCTTCCTTCACTGTAACTGCTTTAAAATGAGGTCGAGCTGGGTGGGGGTACGTAGGTAGTTTTCTCCTTTTTGCCTTAATCAGCCTTAGTTTCCTCATCAGGAAAATGGGAATCACGATGCTTACGTTGGCTTCCCTCCGAGGCTCCCTGCAAGTAAAGTGTTCCATAAACCTTCCGGTGCCAGAGAAATGGCAATTATTCTTCCTCTCAGTGTTGTTTTTGTTATGCGCTTTATTTTGAACAATTATCAACAAACACTGTGCAAACATTCCACTCTACAGAGAAGAACACTAAAGGGGATCGTATGTGAAACAGAATTATTTTTCATCTAACGTGGTAGAAACAAAACCACCCACTTTCAACATCACGTTTGATGTGCTGGAAATGTGCCTGTCTGTGGCTCCCTGTCATGAGATAATTGAAAAGATCAACATTCAGCCCTGTCCAGCATTCCCCTGATTTCTCCTAAGGCCCCTCTGCAGAATGCCTTTTGCCTGGAGTGAGTTCCAGGCTTTAAGGAAAAAAAAAACAAGCACGGGAGGTTAGTTGCCTTGATTTATTCCTTATATCCATCCTAGAAGGTAAAATAAAAATAAATAAATAAATCTGGAGGAGAATCAGAAGGCTGACTTGGAGCCGGAGGCATATACCAGATAATATCCTGGTGGCCATGTCTGGTTCCTTTCTCGTATACCTTGGCTACTTCCCTCTGCTCTTGAAAGTAGCCGGTGGCTTAGTGGATAGAGCACTGAGCCCGGAGTCAGGAAGACTGGAGCTTAGATCTAGCCTCAGACACTTACTAGCTGTAGGACCTTGGGCAAGTCACTTCACCACTCTCTGTCTCAGTTTCCTCAACACAAAACTAGGGATTGTAAGAACACCTACCTCTGAAGGTTGTTGTAAGGATCAAATGAGATAATATCTGAAATCATTGAGCACAGTCCCTGGCACATAGTAGGTTCTATATAAATGCTTATTCTCTTACTCTCCTTTCCCTTGATGGTCAGTGAATGGCAAACTTTCTAAGGATATGTGTATACTTCCTGCCTCTCCTTGATCACGTGGGTCTTATGATAATATTTGGTATATTGATGGCTCCTACAAGTCAACTAGTCTTTTTAAAAAAACTATTATTTACAACTAAACCTGATATATATATATAAAAGAACTGAGTTTGTTTATTTATTTCTACAAAGGTGACCCTGGAACAGTTGGACAGCCTGGACTTATGGGTCCTTCTGGGCAACCAGGAATTGGCCGTCAGGGACAACCAGGACCACCAGGGATTCCTGGACCTCTAGGTCAACCAGGTAGGACTGGGCTAAAAGTAGGTTGTAAATCCTAAAGGCTATGAGATATCAGGAACTCATCAACTTGACTCAGTTTAATGCGACATTCATTAAGGACCTACCTACTATGCGCCAGGCACATGGTTGTTGTCCTTCATGCTGGAAAAGGACTAAAATGATGTCATTATGTTGGGGTTAAGGTATAGTGTGTTTGAGTGTGGCTAAACAGACCAACGTGAGTTCAGAATGTTCTACCACAGGTTGGGCATGAATAGTCTGCATGAACATTTGGAGTGGAGATGGCTCTAAATTTGTACATCTCACATTCTTTTGAGCTACTACAATTATGCTTTGCTCACAAAGCATAGAACCTTCTTTGATGTGGGTCCCCCTTGCTGGGTGGTACCATGCCAGCGCCTCCCATGTTTCACAGTTGATTCTGGAGTTCTTTAGAGAGACCCTGAGGATGTGTTTGTATTACTTCTTCTGACCTCCATGTGAGCGCTTGCCTTGTGTGTCATCCCCAAAATCGTTGTTTGTTATTATTGTTGCTTGTTCTTCGTTCTCAAAGAGAACTAGGGAATTGGTATGATGTCATGACTTACAGTGAATTGGATTTAAATGAGTCAGGGCTGGGCAAAGTTACCAACCTCACTCTCTCTTCCAGAGACATCTAGGTCCAGTGGCAAAATATATATCAGGACTACTGGAGATGGCCCCCAGATGTTTAAGGCGATTGAGGTTAAGTGACTTGCCTGGGGTCACACAGCTAGTCTATGTCTGAGGTGAGATTTCAACTCAGGTCCTCCTGAATTCAGGGGCGGTACTTTATCCACTGCGCCACCTAGCTGCCCCTGGGCTTTTTAAACAGTGAAAATGAGGAGAGATATAGAGGCAGAAGAGGCAGCTGGTCGCTCAGTGGTTAGAGCCTGGAATCAGGAAGGCCTGACTTCAAATCCAGTCTCATAAAGTCCCTAGCTGGGTGACCCTGGACAAGTCACCTAAGCTCTGATTGCCTGACAAAATGGATTTACAGGATCTTCTGGAAAAGGAAATGGCAAACCACTCTCATATCTTTGCCCCCCAAAGCCCCCAAATGGGGTCGCAAAGGTTTAGACATGGCTGAAATGAATGAATCACAAAATAGAAGCATAGCTTAAAGAAAGGACTGGGTCTAGTGGAGTTTGCTGCTGCTGCTGCTGCTGCTGCTGCTGCTGTTGTTGTTGTTTCGTTTTCTTTTGCTTTTTTAGTATGGGAGAGGTTTGGACATATTTATAGGTATATGGGAATTGTTGAAGGGGCAGAGTCCTGGTGGAGATGAGAAAGGATAGAATGAAGGCTGTATTGGTGGGGATGGGGATAGTTATCTCTGGCAAGGATAAAAGTCCCTTTTTGTTAGCGATAGTTGGAGGAGGAGAGCATGGCAGGGTTGATGTTGCAGGGATTTTGGTAGTACAGTGAGGGGAAAAGGGGACCTCATGACCATTGGCCTTGATATTTTTTTGGAAAATTGAAATGTGGTCCTGTCAGAGGGAGGGGACAGAGTATGGGTGAGCGATTCAAGGAGAAAAGAGAAGGTCTAAAACAGTTGTGGGGAGTGGACTGGGTGGCCAGTTGAGGAAGAGTCAAAAGATTGCCTTGTGGCATTGAGGGCCCAGTTGAGATTAGACAACAGTGTAATTTTTTTTGGGGGGGGGTCAGGGCAATGAGGATTAAGCGACTTGCCCAGGGTCACACAGCTAGTAAGTGTCAAGTGTCTGAGACTAAATTTGAACTCAGATCCTCCTGAATCCAGGGCCACTGCTTTATCCACTGTGCCACCTAGCTGCCCCAACAATGTAATTTCCTAGTACATTTAATCAGCTTGGTTGCATGACCCTTTTAGTAGGCTTCAGCATACTTGCAATCAGTAAAGAACCAAGTAGGGGGGCAGCTAGGTGGCACGGTAAATAAAGCATCAGCCCTGGATTCAGGAGGACCTGAGTTCAAATATGACCTCAGACACTTGACACTACCTGTGTGACCCTGGGCAAGTCACTTAACCCTCACTGCCCCACAAAATAAAGGGGAGGGGAGGAAAAAACACACAAAAAAGAACCAAGTAGAAAGGCATAATGAGTGGAGAGAATCATGCATTTGGAGTCAGGAAGACCCTGGAAAGTCATTTAATCCCTCATAGCCTCAGTTTCTTCAACTATAAAATAGGCATGATAGCAGTTGTGACAATTAAATGAGATAATATCCATAAAGTGCTTTAGGGACCTCAAGGCACTATATAAATACTATCTATTATTATTGTTAAAGAAAAACCCTTTTCCCTTCAAGAAAATACACTTGAGAAAGAATATATATATATATATATATATATATATATATATATATATATATATATATATATATATATATATATATATATATATATTTGGATTTTTAAAAATGTTTTTTCCATCCATCCTCAGTTCTCTCTTCCCCCTCCTTTTTGTTCCAAACGTCTTTTTCCAGCAATATAACACTGATTGTTGGGTGTGGCCATCTATAGAGAATTATTGAAAAATCAAACAGTTTCTTTTCCAGGCCCCCCTCCCCCTCCCCCCATGACCATCGTTTCAGACCTGAGCTGGTATTTTCCAGACATCCAGCTCCCTCCTTGTCTCTCCTCCTCCGCCCCCCTTCCTTTTTTATAACCTAAAGGTGATCTAGCTTTCTTTTCTCCTATTTTTCCATAGCCCTGGTATAGGAAATTTATCGAGATATAAACAAATGGGTTTTCTTCCTTAGATAGCAATTCCTCTGTTCCCCCTAGTGTCATTGTTTGTGTGAGCCGGTACTTCCTGAGTTTCTGGCTGCATGGTGATGTGAATCCTAATGATCTTAATCTAGGCAGGCCCACTAAGGGCCAACCTGAGGCCAGCATATGCTGCTTTTGTGCTTTTTTCTTTGCAAAGCCCCGTAATAATGCATTAAATTAAAATGAACACAGAACATTTAATCCTTCCTTAGAAGTCACATGAATTGATCAGCTAGCTTAGGCTAGATCAAGTTCAGATTGAAAACAGAGAGCATGCTTTCTGACCTTCAGTGGCAGTTTGACTATTTATTAAACCAAGAGAAAGTGTGGGCAGTCTTGCTCATCTGGATGGTTGTTTACCACTTGGGGAGTCAGATTTGTGACACGTTGTACCCTGGGGACTTCTCTGACCTTTCTCCCCAGGAGTCCAAAGGTCATGATTGATTTAAGATAATATGAAGGCATGCATCTTGAGCTGAGTTCCTTGAGAATACCCCTCACAATGAGTTCTATCCATAGCTCAGGGTACTGGAAGAACTGGTGGGTGGGATCGCAGGGCGGCTCTCTCTAGCAGGGGTCTTGGGCAAGATTGTGGAGGAGAGGAGAGCTGCCACCCAATTGGAAAAGGCGAACGTTGATTTTCAAAAAAAGAAAGAAAAAAGAAAGAAAGGGAAAATGGCATCTGTAAACTCTAGACTGATAAGCATGACTTGGATTCTGGGTAGAATTCTCGAATCTGCTGTTTCCCTTTTTGGCAAGTTTACTAGCCCCTAGTAGATCAGGGGAAAAATCTTGATACACATGCCCTAGACCAATAGCTTATCGTTTCTTAGACCTAGAGCTGGAAGCGACCTCTGAGGCCATCTAATCCACCCCCCCCCCCATTTTACAGAGGAGGCCCAGAGAGGGGAAGGGGCTGGTCCAAGGTCACACAGGCCGTAAGTAGCAGAGGGAAGGATTTAAACCTCAATTTTCTGATTCCAGACCCATTGTTTTTAAGCAAAACAATTGATAAAAGGGGCAGCTAGGTGGCGCAGTGGATAGAGCACCGGCCCTGGAGTCAGGAGGACCTGAGTTCAAATGTGGCCTCAGACACTTAACACTTACTAGCTGTGTGACCCTGGGCAATTCACTTAACCCCCATTGCCTCACCAAAAAAAAAAAAAAAAAGATAGTCTTTCATGCTTTTCCTAGAGAAACAGAGGGGAAGAGGTGGGCTAGATGCCAGCACAGTTAGGTTAATTTGGAACTGTTTAAACCTAAAGATTCATCATTAATGATTTGATGTCCATTCAGCTAGAGTCTCTAGTGGAGTGCCCCAGGGATCTGTATTCTGCTTAGTGCTGTTTAATGCTTTTATCAGTAGTTTAGATAAAGACAGAGAGAGCATGCTTACTAACTTTATTTTTTCGGGGCAATGGGGGTTAAGTGACTTGCCCAGGGTCACACAGTTAGTAAGTGTTAAGTGTCTGAGGCCACATTTGAACTCAGGTCTTCTTAATCCAGGGCCGGTACTTTATCCACTGTGCCACCTAGCTGCCCCAACTTTGTTTTTTCTCAACTCCTAATCCTATACTCTTTTCCCCATGTCACTGCCCACATGGAAGGTTTGCTTGTTGTCTGTAGAGGAGAGCTCTACTGGTAATGCTGAGGGTGGGCTGGTGTTGGCACCAGCATTTCAGGGCTTTAGAGAGCTGCTGGGGAGCGAGGGGAGGCTTAAGAAGTGAAAAGACTGAAAGGAAAAAAAAAGTAAAATGGTCAGATAGGTGGCTCAGTGGATAAAACACCAGCCCTGGATTCAGGAGGACCTGAGTTCAAATCTGTCCTCAGACACTTGACACTTACTAGCTGTATGACCCTGGGCCAGTCACTTAATCCTCAGTGCCCCACAAAAGAAAAAACAAGTGAAGGGACTGGCCCAGGGTCCCACAACCAAGATGGAGCAGAAGCTGGCCTCGAACCCAGGCCTTGGTGACTCCAAGGCTGGCCCTCCCTCCATTCTTTCATGTTGCCTTTCTTGCTTCTAGCTAAATCTGTACAATTCCTGCTGTTTTTGCAAGGAGATTTACTATCACTTTGGAATCCATTTTGAAATTCCTTTTTCTTCCTGATGCTTCCCAGGGTGTCTATTTCTTACTTTTTGATGGGACAGAACACAGAGGAAAGTTTGCTGTGGACAAGTATGCCATGACCAGGATAGTGCAATCTTCTTTGTAGTTAAGACTGAAGAGGTGGAATGGTGGGGTTGATAAAGGGTAGCCCTTGGAGTCAGGAAGACCTGGGTTCAAGACCTACCTCAGAAAGATAGTGACTGTGTGACCTTGGACAAGTCACTTAATTTCTCAGTGCCTCAGGCAGCCTTCTAAGACTGTAAGTTAAAGAGCAGGTGCTGAGCTGCTCTTCATCTTTCAGTGCCCCCAAGCCATTCTCTGATGCTTCACATGACCCAAGAGTTACCAGGTGGTGACATCAGTAAAGGAAAAACAATTCCTTTTGTGGATGTTTTCATGCCTGGAGTTTTCTCCTGGCCCTATTTCTGACTTCCTATAGGCTTCGAAACCAAGATGGGTACCTGCCACGTCCCCACCCTCTAAGCTCCCTTCTGTGTGATGTCTTCTTCATTAGAGTGGAAGCTTCTTGAGGTGAGAGCTAGCTGTCTTTGTTTTTCTTGTATTTGTATCCGCAGTGCTTAACACAGTGCCTGGTACATAGTAAGTGCTTAATAAATGTTTGCTGCTTCCTTCCCTCCTTCCCTCCCCCCCTCTTTCCCTCCTGTCCTTCCCTCCCTCCCTTCCTCCCTCCCTCCCTTCCTTCCTTCCTTCCTTCCTTCCTTCCTTCCTTCCTTCCTTCCTTCCTTCCTTCCTTCCTTCCTTCCTTCTTTCCTTCCCTCCTTCCCTCCCTCCCTCCCTCTTTCCCTCCTACCTTTCCTCCCTCCTTCCTTTCTTTTCTTCCTTCCTTCCTCCCTTTCTCCCTCCCTCCCTTCCTTCCTTCTTTTCTTCCTTCCTTCCTTCCTTCCTTCCTTCCTTCCTTCCTTCCTTCCTTCCTTCCTTCCTTCCTTCCTTCCTTCCTTCCTTCCTTCCTTCCTTCCTTCCTTCCTTCCTTCCTTCTTTCAGTGAAGGACTTCCCTCTACCAATGCAGACTGGCCCATGCTCTACAGTGAAATCCCCAGTCCATCGCAGACCCTGCCCTTCTCCCTAATACTCCATCGGTCTCTGATCTCATCAATTTGGATGTTCCCTCCAGTGATATAGGTCACAACCCATCTAATGCCTGTTCATCTTGTGTGACACTTATCTGTGTGTGCCCCACTCCTAGGTTTGCCATCCCATGGTGATGAGGGCTTCCTCACTTTCTCCTTTCTCACTCACTAGAAACAGCTAGGAGGTGCCATAGTACACAGAGCACTGGGCCTGAAGTCAGGAAAACCTGAATTCAAATCCAGCCTCAGACACTTCCTAGCCATGAGGCTCTGGGCAAGTCACTTCACCTCTGTCTGACTCAGTTTCTTCATCTGTAAAATGGGAAAGATAATAGCACCTTAACTTCTAGCATTGTTGTTTTGAGGATCAAATAATATAATATTTGTAAATGCTTGTTTCCTTCCTAACATCCCAAGGATACCAGTAGAATACTGGGCTGTCTACCTGCTGTCTCTCATGGGGGAGAGAGTTCCCTTCTTCAATAGCTGACTTGTATTGATCATGAAATAATAGATGTTGCTAAGTGTACCCAAAGAATTTGTAGCTGGAATAGCCCCAGAATAAGAAGATGCTCTAAGGATGCTCCGAGTGTTGTGGGGAATCAGGAGGATCAATACGGTCTTGCCTGTGGGGCTTGTTGCACTATTGGGTGTCTCCCATTTTCAGCTGTCTGAAGCCTTTAATGCTATAAAGAAAAAAGTTCAACTAAGCCAAGCAAATGAGTCTTATTAAGACTATGAAATTACCCAAGCTATTATATTCTTAGCAGGCTAGGTTTTTTTTCCAAATTTAAATTTATGTTCTTCTAATTCCTGGAAATTTTATCATTCTTTTGCAAATTGGAAAAGATCCTTCCTCAAGTGGCAGGTGGATAGGGCATTCCTTGATACACATTAACCACACTTGGAGAAGCAAATCAGACAATGTCATAGAAATGACTATGCTGCTTAAATTAATTTCCATACTTAGTGCTCTGCCAATCAAACTACCAAGGGGTTACTTTGCAGAACTAGGCAAGATAGCAACAAAATTAATCTGGAGGAAAAAAAGGTCTGGAAAAGAATGGGGAAGAAAAGCAGAAATGAATGAGCCTCATAAATCATAGAGAGAAGTCATAGAGATTATAGATTTAGAGGGAGAAGAGACCTCAGAGGCCATCGAGTCTAACCCTTTCATTTTTTTTTAGTGAGGCAATTGGGGTTAAGTGACTTGCCCAGGGTCACACAGCTAGTAAGTGTTAAGTGTCTGAGGCTGGATTTGAACTCAGGTACTCCTGACTCCAGGGCCGGTGCTCTATTCACTGTGCCACCTAGCTGCCCCTAACCCTTTCATTTTAAAGATAATGAAACTGAAGCCCAGGAAAGGGAAGTGACTTGCCCAAGGTTATGTACAGGATCCTAGATCTAGAGAGGGAAGGGATTTTAAAGAAGCAACTTGGGTGAAAGAAGTTTATTTGTCCAAGTTTATATAAGCAGTCTAGGTATTTCCAGACATTATACCATATTGTAAGACAGTAATCATCAAAACTAATAGGTATTGGTTTTAAAATGGACAAATCTATCAGTTGACAAGATTAGATACACAAAAATGAGAACAGTTAAACAACTCAGCAGCCTAGTGTTGGATAAGCCCAAGAACACAAACAACTTGTGGAAGGATTCCCTAATAAAGAACTTCTGGGAAAACTGGAAAGCATTTTGGTAGAAAACAGGATTAGGTCAGCATCTCATACCATATACCATAATAAAGTCCAAATGGAAACACAACTTAAAACAAAAAGATAGCATCATAACCAAATTAGAGGAGAATGAAAGGAAGTACCTTTCACAACTCTAACTAGGAGACATTTTTACCAAATAAGAGATAGAAGATATAAAAAAACAAAAATCATACAATTCCAACCACCTAAAATGAAGTTTTACACAAACACAGTCAATGCAACAGCTAGGATAAAAATAGAACTCTCAATTGGGAAAAAATTTTCATCAAACATCTCTGATAAAAGTCTGATATCCAAGATATATATGGAATTAAAAGAACCTTTCCCCAGTGGAGAAGTTGTCCAAGACTGTGAACAGTTTTCAGAAGAAAAATTACAAGCTATCAACAACCATAAAAATTTCTAAGACTGAAGGAAATGTCACTTAAAACATTTCTGAGGTTTCGTCAAACACCCAATAAACTGGCAAAGTGACAAACAGTGGAAATACTACATGTTGGAGGGGCTGTGCAAAGATAGACATACTCAACTTGAAAGAGCTGTGAATTGGTCTAACCATTCTAGAAAATAGTTCATCATTATGTGAGAAAAGTCACTAGAAGATTTTGACTCAGTTTTCTCTGCTGGGCATATTCCCCAAAGAAGTCAAAGAGAGAAATAAAAGTTCCATAGATGCAACATATTGATAGCAGTGTTTTTTGTGCCAGTAAATAAATATTAACAAAATGCCAGAACCAATCATCTTTTAATCTGGTATTATTTGATGTAGTGATTGGGTGATAGGCTGAAAAATTTAGTATTTAAATGTAATATAGTATTATTAAGCCATAATAAATGACAAATGGAGGAATTCAGAGAAGCGTGGGAAGACTTATAGGAATCGATCTAGTAAGAAGGAAACAGAAGCAGAAAGTTGCTATAATACAGTAAACAAAAAGCATGAAAACAAAGCCAGACTATAGAATTGTTGCATCCAATCTCCACTCCAGAGAATAGGCAAGGAAGTGTAACTACTTCCTTTTGTTAGAGAACTTAGGGACTGTATCCTCCTCTACAATTGCTGCATTGGCTGGATTTTCTTAACTACTTTTGCTGGTTACAAGGGAAGGCTCACTGGACTGGTATCATGGGAGAGGGGCATGCTATATCTGGAGATGACTATGAGGTACAAACAAAAGGCAGTGATAAAACTTGTTTGCAAAAGAGCAACACATTAATTTCTCCTGGATGGTAGCAAGAGTTATTTAAGCTCAGTGCCACACTTAGTTATAGGACTGCAGTGATTCATAGTATCATCAATCCTAAAGAAGAGACCAGTAGAAATCTAGCTGATGTTAGAATCAAAGGCCCTAGGTTCATATCCTGCCTTGGATGATCACTAGCCACGTACCCTAACTCAAGTCAGTTTTTCTCTCTGGTGAAGACAGGTGAGCGGTTCACTTTTCCTCCTCCTAGATGGCCTCTGAGGTTTCTTCCAGCTTTCAAGCTTTGACCCTGAGGTCATTTAATTCAGTGTCCTCCTTTTACAGAAGAGGAAACTGAGGCCCCCAAGGGATGAAGGGACCTGCCCAAGGTCACACAGCTAGAGGGGCTCTCAGAGGCCATTTGGTCCAACCCCGTCATTTTATAAAGGAGGAAACTGAGGCCCAGGGAGAGGAAGGGACTAACTAAAGTTCACACAGGTGGTTAAATGCCAGGGCTGGCTTTCCAAATCCAACATTCTTTCCACTTCACCAGGAAGCCAATCAAAAGAGCCAGAACCAATCATCTTTTAATCTGGTATTATTTGATGTAGACATGGCTTAAATTCTTTTATGTACCCTAACAATAACTCCATTGATGTTTTAGAGAAGGTATAATTAAAGGCACAATGATTTAGACTGAACTCAGACGGCTTGAGTTTCGTTTCTTAGGTTACTATTAAGTGTACAAACTTTCCCCTCTTCTACCCACCACAGATTTGTGTGAACTTCGCTCTGTTTCTATAGGCCAGTAGTCTCCAAATTTTTTTTTTGGATCGTGTGATCAGTCAAAAAGAATTTGAAGCCAAATCTCAATGCGTATTTACTTACTTATTTGCAAATTATACACGTGCACTACTGTGCTAATGATGACGTACATTATAAAACTTACGCAGAACTTGGAAACTGAAAAGAGGATGAGATGAAAATGAAATAATGTTTGATCCTAGGGATTCACTGGAGTTTATTGAAAAGAGAGGGGAATGACATGGCCAGACCTACGCTTTTAGAAAAAGCACTTTGGCAGCCGAGTGAAGAATGGACTGGAGTGGGGAGAGGCTTGAGGCAGGGGGACCAATTAGGAGACCATTGCAGTAATCCAGGAGAGAGGTAATGAGGGCCTTTCCCAGGGTGATGGTTGTGTGAGTGGAGAGAAGGGGACAGATTCAAGATGTTTTAGAAAGAGAAGAAACGACAAGGTTTGGCAACTGATCAGATACTTGGGGTGCGAAAGAATGAGCCAGGGAAGATGACTCTGAGGTTGTGAACCTGAAGGATGCTAGTATCCTTGACAGTAATAAGACAGTTTAGAAGGGTACATTTGGGGAGCAAGATGAGGTAATTAGAATTGTGAAGTATCTTGCAACCCATCTATGCCCACTCATCCTGTGTGGCTTGGTCTGTCACAGCTGAAAGCAGAAGGGTTGGGAGGGGGCTCACCATCACTGCCCTGGACCTAGAGCTTTCCCTCTGAGGGGCCCCTGGCAAAGATGCTTGGTCATCTCCCCAATGGCACCTGCACAGCTACTGCTCTGTGCCCAGGTTACAACTGCCCTAGGGAGGGATGCCTGGTGCAAAAGTGGGGACATGTGAAGCTTTTGGAGTGAAGGATGAGTGGAATGGTGGAGGAGGATAAGGGTAGTTAGAGGTACTTGTGCTGGAGACAAGCCCCATGATTGGCAATCAAAGGGAGGGGTGGTCACCTTCTCACTTTCTGTTTGGTTGATTACATATCGCTCTCTTTTTGTTGTTGTTAATTACACATCTCCTGAGGTTGATCACAGCCACTCTAGGGTGGGCCTCCACCGCCCTTACTTTAGAAACCACCACTCTAGACTAACCCTCCAAAAGACCTTATTGTTCAACATATCATACATTTCTTGCCAGGCAGCCATAGCAGGATGGTGTATTAAAATGAGTGGTAGACCTGCAATTGGGAGATCAAGGTTCAGATCCTCTCTCTGCTACTTAAGCATGTGGTTCTGGGCAAATGATAGTTTTGACATCCTTATCTATGAAATGGGGTTAATACTTTTCCCGGCTACCACATATGGTTGTTACAAGGAAAACTGTTCAATCTTGAGGTACTATATAAATAGGCAGCTAGGTGGCGCTGAGCTTGGAGTCAGGAAGACCTGAGTTCAACTGTGGCCTCAGACACTTGCTAACTCTGTGTGTGTGTGTGTGTGTGTGTGTGTGTGTGTGTGTGTGTGTGTGTGTGTGTGTGTGTGTGAGAGAGAGACAGACAGACAGACAGACAGACAGACAGACAGACAGACACCCTGGGCAAGTCATTTAACCTCCATTTGCCTCAATCTCCTCATTTGCAAAATGAGCTGGAGAAGGAAATGGCAAACCATTCCAGTATCTCTGCCAAGAAAACCCCAAATGGGGGTTATGAAGAGTTGAACATGACTAAAAACAGCTGAACAACACTATATAAATGTGAGTCGGTACATTGGGAGGTGGGCATCACATACACACACACACAAAAACTAGCACTGATTTCTATGTATAAAGTATGCCTAGAGTCTTAGTGCAGTTTTAAGCTATTGAAGCTTAAAAAATAAAATAATACTATTTATTCTATTGTTATAGGTTTTAAAATAAGACATTTTATTGATAACTTTTTATATTTATGTGAAATATACCACCTTTTATCAGTACTCCCCCAATAATGAAGAAAGCAGCTAGTCAAGTTAAATGACAAAAAGACTGGGATTAATGGTGTATACTACATTCTGTACCCATAGTCCCCCACCCCTCTTATGAGAAGAAGGATGTGTGTTTCATCATTTATTTTCTAGGTCTGAGATTGATCATTACAGGTCATCAGAGCTCTGCTGCTTTTTAGTGTTGTTTTCATTTCTCTTTTTGCAGTTTCCTAATTCTCCTTCACTCTATCTGTCGGTGCAAGTATTCTCATACTTCTTTGAATTCCTGACGCGGTTGGCTTTTCTTCCAGTCCAGTAGCATTCCATTACCTTTATGTATCACAGTTATTGTTCTTTCTTGAAAGCCTTTTCATTGAAGTCTTTCCAGTTTGAACCAAGCCAGAATATTTTTCCCCAATTTGTTCTCTTGTGGTTATTTATTAGGGTAGTTGTTAACCTGAAGCCTATTTGGATCAGTCAAACAAATATTAAGTGCTTACCAGGGCACTGGGCCTGGAATTAGGGAAGACCAGAGTTCAAATCCAGCTTCAGACATTTACTAGTTTTGTGTCCCTGGGCAAGTTACTATACTGCTGTCTGCCTCAGTTTCCTCAAATGTAAAGTAGGTATAATAATAATAGGGTGGTTGTGAGGATCAAATGAGATACTATTTATTTGTTTTGTTTTGTTGTCTTGCAGGGCAATGAGGGTTAAGTGACTTGCCCAGGGTCACACAGCTAGTAGGTATCAAATGTCTGAGGCTGGATTTGAACTCAGGTCCTCCTGACTCCAGGTCCAGTGCTTTATCCACTGTGCCACCTAGCTGCCCCGATATTATTTGTAAAAGGTGCTTAGCGGGGCAGCTAGGTGGCACAGTGGATAAAGCACTGGACCTGGAGTCAGGAGGACCTGAGTTCAAATCCAGCCTCAGACACTTATCACTTAATAGCTGTGTGACCCTAGGCAAGTCACTTAACCCCAATTGCCTCACCAAAAAATAAATAAATAAATAATAAAAAGAGGAAGAAGAGAAAAGGTGCTTAGCACAGTGCCTGGTACATAGTAGGTGCTTAATAAATGTTGATTCCTTTTCCCCTTCCCCCATAGGTGGACATAACATAGGATCTTTGCTCTAGAGCCGAAAAGGATTTTAAAGGCCAGCTAATCCAACCCCCTTATTTTACAGATGAGGAAACAGTTTCAGGGAAGGGAAGTGACTTGCCCAGGGTCATACAGTAAGTATCTGAGACAGGATTTACACCCAGATCTTTCTGCCCTAGCCCGCCACCCTACCACATTGCTATCATGTACAAAACAGAGACCAGAGCTAGTAGGGAGAGCCGAGGACTGACACAGCCGGACCTGTGCTTCAGGAGCGCCACTTTGACAGCCCTGTGGAGGATGGGCTGGAGAAGGGAGACATGGGAGGTGCGCAGACCAATTAGGAGGCTAGTGCAATAGTCTAGGCGATTTGCATTTATTCATTATTCGAGGTATTGACAGCTCTGGCACTGCTCGGAAAAAGCGTTTTTGGAATGTAATTTCAGCAGTCAAAGATAATCTCCATAGGGTTTCAGTGGTGTTCATTAGTGCAGAGAGCTACCATTTATCTTTTGGCGTTTCTGTTTTCCTGTTGCATGTATGTACAAAACATCCAAAGCATTTGAGGCGACCTTACCATGAAACAATCACCTTTGTCGCTATCGCCAATGCGTCACTTTCCCCCAAACTCAAATGTTGTTAATAGCATCTGGTTCATTTGAATGAAAGGTGAGTGTTTCAATATAAGCTGAAATGCAGAGCACTGGATCCGGAATCCTCAATCTCAAAACCATAGACTTTAGAGCCAGAAAGTGGTGGTGGGGGGAGTGGTATGGGGGTGGGGAGGAGGGAGAGAAGGGAAGAGAAATGGAGAGAGAGGAGAGAGAGGAGAGGAGGAAAGAGAGAGAGGAGGAGGAGGAAGATGGAGGGAGAGAAGGGGAAGAGAGAGAGAAGAGGGGAATGCAGATGGAGGAAAAGAAGGGGGAAGAGATGGAGAGAGAGGAGAGGAGTGAAGGAGAAATAGAGACAGCAGGGAGGGGAGAAGAAAAAGAAGTATGGAGATGGAAGGAGAGAGGGAAGAGGGGAGAGAGAAGAGAGAAAGAGAAGAGGATAGGGGAGAGGGGAGAAAGAGAAAGCTGGAGATGGAGAGAGTGGGGGGAGAAAGATGGAAATGTAGGGAGAGAGATGGGGGAGGTGGGGAAGAGGGAGAGAGGAGGGGTGGGAGAAAAAAAGAGAGAGATGGAAAGGGAGAGGGAGAGAGAAACAGCGAGAAAGAACACTCTCTGCTTGGGTGTTTTTGGTAAGCCCTGTTGGCATGGTGCTTGAATACAGGTGCCAGTCTGAATTGCACTAATCATTCCTCTAATCCCTAGTTTTTTCTTCTTGTTCTCACTCAAGTATTTCAGCCCAAACCCATTTTCAAACGCATAAGGGGGCACTTTATTCAGAAAGGTCCCAATTTGCTCAGGATGACGCAGCTCATAAACGATGGAAGGGAGATTAGGATCACAGGTTCACAGGTCCAGGGCTGCAAAGAACATCAGTGACCATTTAATCCAACAACCTTATTTTATAGTCAAGGAAACCTGGGCTGAAGAAGGTTGTAACTTGCCTAAGAACCCTGGTCTTTTATCTTTTTTTTTTTTATTTTATTTTTTTTTTTTAGTGAGGCAATTGGGGTTAAGTGACTTGCCCAGGGTCACATAGCTAGTAAGTGTTAAGTGTTAAGGCCGGATTTGAACTCAGGTACTCCTGACTCCAGGGCCGGTGCTCTATCCACTGCGCCATCTAGCTGCCCCCCTGGTCTTTTATCTTACTGAGTTGGATTTCTATAGAACAGATGCTGTTGTCTTGACAAGTTGGGATGACATTCCATGTCCTCACACTGTGGTCTCCCCCTTTACCCCAAAAGGTTCAGGATTTGGAGTCAGAGAACCTCTGTTGAAATCCCAGCCCTGACCCTCCTCATTTCCTGTGTGACTTTAAGCAAATCGCTTCCCTTTGCTGGGCCTTAGTTCCCTTCTCTGTAAAACGGTGGGGTGAAGCTTAATGACCTCATGGGTCCCTTTTAGCGAGGTTTATAATCCTATTAATTTAATCTTTTTCTTTGAAATTATTTGCGGGGGCAGCTAGGTGGTGCTGCAGTGGATAGAGCACTGGCCCTGGATTCAGGAGGACCTGAGTTCAAATCCGGACTCAGATACTTGACACTTACTAGCTGTGTGACCCTGGGAAAGTCACTTCTCCCTCATTGCCCTGCCCCCCAAAAAAGAAATTATTTGCTATCTTTTGCTTTGGGGGGCACCTTTTCTGAATCTATCCCTTTGCTTACTCAGAGAACCATCCATTCCATCAAGAATAAAAAATAGTGTGTGTATGTGTGTGTGTGTGTGTGTGTGTGTGTGTGTGTGTGTGTGTGAGACAGTTCAGAAAACCCCAGCACATCAACCATGCCTAAAAATATTTGCAATATATAACACCCGAAGGCTTTCCCCCCACCACCTTTTGAAAGAAGGGAGGGAAGCGCATTTCTCTGCCTCTTCTCCAGGGACAAGTTGAATCATTATAACAGCATTCAGAAGTAATTTAATTTTTCAAAATGCTTTATTGATGCTTTTTAAAACCTCATAGTTACTTCCCAATTAGCTCCCATCCATTAGAACCCTCCCTTGTCACAAAGAATTACAGGTAAGCCATGTTTCCTGATACAGCCTGTGGGCTGGCGTCCGAATTTACCACCCTTCTACCTATAGGAGGGAGGCCTACTTCATCGCTAGCCCTCTGGAATCCCCATTGGTTATTGTGTTACTCTGAATTCTGATGTCTCCCCCTCATCCCTTTATGTTATTGTGGTCATTATGTCTACTGCTCTATCAAGGTTACCTTTAATTCTCTCCATGGCTCTTCTCTGAATTCTTCATATTACAAGAAACTCATGCATGTTTCCTGTACATTTTTTGCTAACATAATTCCTTGGGGATTTATAGTAGTGTGTCCTAGAAAGAAATGGTAACTTTATACATGGCCTTGCAAATCGAATTGTGTGATTTGCAGATCATTTTTCTCTCTCCAGATCCCCAACAATGGCTACCTTCAGGCCGGGTTTACACTGGGCAGTGTTTGGTCAGGGTCTGCTGGGAGAGGCCCACTGGAAAAATAAGCATGAATCTTTGAATGGCGTCGCAGATCAGAGGTTGATTGTATTTGTGTTATATCGTCCAGGCTTGCCAGGAGACCCAGGAGGAAAGGGAGACCCAGGACCCCCTGGGTTTGATGTCTCAGGGCCTCCTGGTGAGAGAGGTCATCCGGGCAACGTTGGAAGGCCTGGTATCATGGGGCCTCAAGGTTTCCAAGGGCCCCCAGGACAAGATGGTGTCCCTGGACTTTCAGGTAATTAAAAAAAGGTTTCTCTCTGATTCCTGCAAATTGTTACCACTGACAGTACGTGGGTCTTACTCTGCCTGTGGGGGTACATGTGGCTAGCTGTAAGAAAGGATCCTTTAGGGAGCTGGGTGGGAATGCTATGTGAAATAGTATCCTAGGCCTCAAGCTGGAAGGGACCTCAGAGGCCAGCTAGGCCAACTCCCTCATTTTACACAGGAGGAAACCGAGGCCCAGAGAGGGAAGGGAATTGATCAAGGTTACACATAACGTCTTAGATCTGGGGCTAGAAGGGACTTCAGAGACCAGCTATTCCAACCCTCTCATTTTATAGAGGGGGAAACTGAGGCTCAGGGAAGGGAAGGCACTCATCCAAGATAACAATAAGTTTATAAATTTAGAGCTGGAAGAGACATCAGAGGCCATCTAGTCCCAACCCTCTCCCTTACATTTGAGGAAACTGAGGCCCAGAGAGTGGACTTGCCCAAGGTCACAGAGATGATGGTGATAACCATTGTATTCCACAGCCTGGATGTTACTTTTTTTTTTGGTCCCCCAGCATGCGGAATAAATGAGCATCTGCAATGTCTCTATCACCTCCTACTTCTGTGACTCTGGGTGAGTCTAGTCTCTGGGCCTCAGTTTCCTCATTTGTGAGATGAGAAGTGAACCTGTCTTGAAGGTCCCTTCCAGATCTATGTTTCTTCCTCTGCAGAGTGACTGGAAAGGGTTGGACTAGGTGGTCCCTGGGCTCTAAATTCTCCAATGTCTTTCTCAGGTGAGAGGCAAGTGAGAATTCCTCACGGACATTCTTTGAGGTTTCATCTAGAATAACTCTGCTATTCACTGCTTCTAGGTGCCAAAGGTGAAATGGGGAAGCTGGGGCCTCCAGGACCACCGGGGCCTTTAGGAATTCCTGGCCGGAATGGTGTTCCTGGCTTGAAAGGTGACATTTGGCTTCATGTTTTGTACGAGGGGGCTGCAAGAGGGTGTAATCTCCTTCCCTTGTGAAAATGAAATACAAGAGAGAGATTTTCATCAGACATTGTAAAGGGCGGTGGGGGGCATCTGCTTGATTTGCTTTTCTAAGGGACATGAACTATTTCTGTTGGACGTGAACCTTTTCTTGCAAAATTAATGTGGATCCCATATGTTTTTAAATGGGATTTTAGGTCAAAGTCAGACAGTGTAGGGCTCGAATGTGATAGCCCTTCTCGTTGATACCTAGAGCTACTTGTAAATAGGCATACTTTATTAAAAATCCAAAGCCATCTGTTGTGAGCTTCCTCTTCTTCACAATCCCACACTTTACAACTACTCCTGATTGTATCCTTCAACCCATCTATTCCCATCTTCTCCAGGAGCTCAGTCCTTCTATCATCCATTTCCTCTCTTCCCTTCATTTTCTAGCTCTCTGTATCCACTGGCTCCTTTCCCACTGCTTATAAACATTTTCAGGTGGGCCCTCATCCTTGAAAAACCTTCAGTTACTCCTGGCATCCTCTCAAAATAGTCTACAATTCTGCTACCTCTTAATGGCCAGAGTCCTAGAAGAAACTATCCCTGATCATTTATGCCTCTGCCTATCCTCTTCTTTTCCACACCTTGTGGTCTGGCTTCTGATCTCCTCACTCTCCCAAAAGCACTCTCTCCAAAGGTTATTATCACTGTTGGCTTGGGGGCCATCTCCAGTCGTCCTGATCTATGTCTTGCCACCGGACTCCCATGACCCCGGAGGACAGCATGAAGCTGATGACTTTGTGGAACCCTGCCTCACTTAAATCCAAGTCACTTGCAAGTCAAGATATCATCCTCCTGATATCATTGCTCCTCTTCTGCAGTGAAGGATGAACAACAACACCCTCCTGATGTCGTCAGTCCTCTTCAAGAATGAAGGATGAACAACAACAATTATTCCTTGCTTAATGTTTGCTTAATGTGCTTTTCTCAATTTTCAACCTTCTTGACCTCTCTGCAGTATCTTACACTTTTGACCACACTCTCCTCCTGGCTGCTTTCTTCTGCCTGGGCCTTCCGTGACAGGGCTCACTTCCAGTTCTTTTCCTGTCTCTCTGGCCATTCCTTCTCAGTCTTCTCTGCTGGAATATCATTTGTGTTCTACTCGATATGCATGGATATAACCAGAAGGCCCTGTCATTGGCCTAAATCAATATATCTATTGAGCTCTGGCCTCACCTCACTAACTGCCTTGTAGACTTTTTTTCTTGTGGGGCAATGAGGGTTAAGTGACTTGCCCAGGGTCACACAACTAGTAAGTGCCAAGTGTGTGAGGTCAGATTTGAACTCAGGTCCTCCTGAATCCAGGGCCGGTGCTTTATTCACTGTGACACCTAGCTGCCCCTGCCTTGTAGACATTTAAAATGGATTTCCTGTAGGCATCACAAACACAAGACGTCCAAAATAGACCTCTTTATCTTCTTCCCTTGCCCCCCCCTCCAGAGCTGCTTCCTAATTTCCCTAATTTTCTGCTGAGGGCACTACAACAGCCTTTCCAGTTGCTCAGGCTTCCAACCAAGGTGTCATGCTCTTCACCCTCATTCATCCCCTCACTTCTAATGAATCATCAAATCTTTCTCCTTTTCCAACATCTCTCAAATCCACCCCCTTCTCTCCACTCACATAATAACCACCTTCCTTCAGGCCCCCCCCTCCAGTTACACCTCTTGATTGGTCTCCCAGCCTCCAAAGCCCTTTCATTGTCTACAAGACAATGTGTTATTCCTAAAACACACTGTCTGCCTGTGGCATTCTCCTGTTCCTGAAACTCCAATAGCTTCCTGTGGCCTCCGAGCAAATACAAGCTCCACTGCTCTATTTGGCATTTGCAGCCCTTCATAGTGCTTGAAATAGCCACTCACTTAAGGTGAGTATTCATGTACTGCTGCTGCTTTAATTTATTTTACAGCCTAATGAGGGCCTGGAGAGTATGATTTTTTAAATATTTAAAAATTTCTGGCACATATTTATCCTTATCTTTGCAAAATTGACTTTTGCAAAGCTGCCATAAAGACACTTCCTTAATTTGTGTGAATTCCAGTGGCAATTTGGAAAATCTTTCCCTCTAAGTTATTGCCAAATCCCATTAGCTTTAAAGAGTCATTCAAATATCTTTTGATAATTGAACAGTTAGAAGCCCAAGTCGAGAGTCATTGGAGGGAGAAGACTGCTAGCGTCCCAAATAAGGCTAAGCTGAGGGGCATACTGCTGGGCCCTGTGGGGGGAGGAGTCACTGGAGAGACCTCCAAGAGTGGACTGAGCCTGCACTTGGGCTGCTCCTCAGCTCCATAGGGTAAGGGTTGGGCAGCCTGGAGACACCAGAAATTAAGGAAGAGGAAGGAAGTTGATGAAACTACACCACCGATGAGGAGTCTGAGAAACCAATGAATCAACAAGCACTTATTAGACGCTTACTGTTTGCCAAGCATTGTCTTAGGTGCAGGAGATGGAAGGAAAAAAACCAGAAATATCCCCTGCTCTTGAAAGGCTTCTATTCCAATGGGGGAGACAATGAGTATGTATACAAGAATGGACCCAAGGTGATTTTGGTGGAGAGTACTAGCGGTGGGGGAAGAAAGCCACCTAGTACAAGGCTTCTTAAACGTTTTCTGCTTGTGACCCCTGGGTATATAGATATATAAAATAGGTATGCATAAACTTTTACTGGTGCCAAATTTTTCACAACCTCCACACTCAGTTACACGACCCCATATGGGGGTGAGACATCCCAGCAAGGTCCTAGAGAATGTGGGTGAGTCCTGAAGGAAGCTGGGGATTCTAAGACACAGGTGAGGAGAGAGAGCATTCCAAGCACAGGGGGAAGGGAGATGGTATGGACAGCAATCTAAAGGCATAGAGATGGGAGGTCAACTGTTGTGCATGAGGAGCAGCAAGTAGGCCTTCATGGCTAGGCTGGATAGTGTGCCCAAGCATGGAAGGTATGAAAAGATTAAGAAGGAAGAAGGCCGTGGAGAACTTAGTCAACCAGATGAGTTTGTGTTGGATCCTGGAAACAATGGGGAGCCCTCATGTGCTTTAGGAAAATCATTTTGGGGCCCTAGTGCATGATAGGTCGGAGAGGGGAGAGACTGGAGGCAAGGAGGCTGATTGCTCAAACAAGAGGTGATGAGGGAGGGCCTGCGTCAGGGGTGCTGGCTGTGGGAATGGAGGGAAGGGCACACATATGAAAGATGTCCTCGATAGAAAGCCCACAACTTGGCAGTTAATTGGATGTGTGAGTGAGTAAGGCCCTCTAGGCGCTGGGCTGGACACTATAAATAAACTACTTCCTGCCCTGAAAGAGCTTACATTCCGCAAGCATGTCAAGAGAATGTTGTGTTAGGAAATGACCTAACACAAGGAATTGGGGGAGAAGAGAAATCCTGCAGCTGCTGGTGTGCTTTTAGAGGCAGGGGCCCTGGGTTCAAGTCTCATCTATAACACTGACTACCTGGGCTAACTTAGACAAGTCATCATAAAATGGAGGTGGACTGGATGGTCTTTGAAGTCCTGTCCAGGTTTAGATCTAGGATCCTATGTGTGACCTTGGACAAATATCTTTTCCTCCCTGAGCCTCAGTTTCCCCATCTGCAAAATGAAGGGATTGGGCTAACTGGCCTCTGAGGCCCCTTCCTGCTCGAGATCAAGGACCCTGTTTGGCATATTTAGAAGAAGTGGAAGATACTCTTTTCCTTGGCCTCCCCTTCTTTCTGCAAAAGGGGAGGAAACAATAGATTCTGGATAATCCATGTGATAGCAGGATGGAGGGAACCAAGGAATGTGATGGAGAGATGAAGAGGGTGGCAGAGGGGGAAGCTGAGAACATAAGAGGGTTGTTGCTAGGAGGAAAAGGAGTGGAAACATCAGGGATGGGAACTCAAAAAGAAAGAGTTGAAAGACACATGTACAGCACCTTGAAGAAGACACCCAGGAACGCTCTGATCTCAATGAAATGTGGACCGAACAGGATGGTACCTTAAGCAAGGCATAGAGGCCTATGGGTGATGTCTGAAAGGTGGCAACTCTTCCTTCTCTGAGGCCCCCAAGGGTGATGCGTGTAACCTCGGTGGCCTCACTGGGGAGAAGCTGGGGAAAGGGGGATAAAAGGGGAGGAGAGTTGTGTGCCCAAGGCAGGTGTAGCTGAAGAAGCAGCAGGCTATTTTCCAATCCATCCTTGGTGGGTGTGTTGTAGAAGGAGGTATGGAAGATTGAGTATGTCATGAGCAAAGAGTGGATGAGTGAGCTCTTGTGTGTGTGTGTGTGTGTGTGTGTGTGTGTGTGTGAGAGAGAGAGAGAGAGAGAGAAAGGGAGAGGGGGTATTTGGAATGAGCAACATACATCCATCATCAACCATTTATAAAGCACCTACTGGGCATGGCAGGAATTATGCTAGGTGTTGGAGATTCAAAGACAAAAAGAGACAGGCTCTGGCCTCAAGGGACTTCCATTCTACTGGAAGGAACCAAAATCAGGCCATCAATAGGCATCTATTAAATGCTTAACTACATGCCCTGCACTGGACTAGACACTGGGGAATACCAGGACAAAGAATGCAACTATCCCCACAGTTGAAAAAATTACACTCCAATGGGGGAGACATAGTAATAAATCACCAAACACTTATTAATCATATATTACTATATCTACCAGGCAGGGGCATTCCAGAAAATCAAACAATCCTCTGGCATTTTGCAGGAAAGTCTAAGACATGTAGTGGGGGCAAGGGCCGTGTTCTGACCCTCATCCCCAGTCAAGGATATGAGAGGAGCCATGATGAAAAAGGGCAGTCAGATTCTGTATTATTCATGGCTGTGAATGACCAGTGTAGAAGATTCCCTGTGAGAGCTTGGTGTGCACAAAGGGCCTTGGGTGATGTGCACAAGTCGTGTGTGTGTGTGTGTGTGTGTGTGTGTGTGTGTGTGTATGTGTGTGTATACTTGTATGTGTGTGTATATATATACACATATATATGCATATATATATATGTGTTTATTTGTGGATGTGTAGGGACCATGAATGATGAACACACACCATGGACAACACATGTGCATATGAATGTACCATAAACAATACACATATATATTATAATAAATACTGTGTGAGTATGTACAATACTACATCCTAGGTATCTCTTTGTCTTTGTGCCTATTCTAGGTGAGGACGGTCGGCTGGGTCAGGCAGGATTTCCTGGTCCCGTAGGACTAAAAGGTGGAAAAGGCGAGCCTGGTGTTCCAGGCCCTCCTGGACAAGTGGATCCAAAGTGTCTGAAAGTAAAGGGTGAGAAGGGAGAACCAGGCTTACCAGGTAAGGGAATGGAGTCAACTGGGCCAGGATATTTCTAGCGGCCTTGAGGTCAGGTTACGTTAGGTTAAAAAGACGAATTTAATGACTAATTTAAAACAAGGTGAACATAGCCTAGGCAAGTTACTTCACCCTCTTTGCCTCAGTTTCCTCATCTGTAAAGTGAGCTGGTATCTCTGCCAAGAAAACCCCCAAAATGGGCTCACAAAGACTGAATAACAATGAATGTACATTTAGAGAGAGAGGCTGTATATTTCATAGTTTAGTGCCTCATGCCTTCCTCAGAGTCAAGAAGGCCTGAGTTCCAGTTTTGCTCCTGACCCATAATGGCCGTGTGACCCTGGACCAGTCCCCTACTCCCTCGGTGCTGCCCCAGGCAGCTTTCTTAGCTTCTCAAGTCATACATTGGTAAAAGGAGTTTCCCCACTGGAAGTTCCCTCTAGCCGTGCAATCATAGAAGGGCCAAAAGCCCCTTCAAAACAAACTATAAAAAAAAATACAAATTGAAAAATATTTACATCTTTAAAAAATGAATTTCATCATGTAAATATTAACAGCAATATACCAGTTATACCCTGCTACTCTCTGTAACATATCTATGTACATAGATACATATATGTATTTTATATACATATATATTTATATATAAAATATCCATAACAACGCTATTTACTCCCTTCCAGTCTTAACAACAACAACAACAACAACAACTAACATTTCTATGTTTTGGGGTTTGTAAAGCAGTTTATATACAGAATATTCCAAAAGTCTTAGTGCAGGTCTAAACTTTAATAGCTTAAAACAGTACTAAGACTTTTGGGACACTTGGTCTATTCTCTCATTTGATATTCAGAACAGCCTTGAGAGGTGGATGGTGTTATTAGCCCCAGGTTTGGGGTTTTTTTGTTTTGTTTTGGTTTTATTTGGTTTTTGGCGGGGCAATGAGGGTTAAGTGACTTTCCCAGGGTCACACAGCTAGTAAGTGTCAAGTGTCTGAGGCCAGATTTGAATTCAGGGGCTCCTGAATCCAGGGCCGGTGCTCTATCCACTGTGCAACCTATCTGCCCCCTGCCCCCAGTTTTTCAACAGATGAGGAAACTGAGGCAAATTGCAGTAAAATACCTTGCCCAGGATTATATAACTAATAAATATCTGGGGCAGGATTCATACTCGGGTCTTCAAACTCAAGGACCTGTATATGATCCCTTCACAGGTTCTGATCCAAATTGAGCTCTTATCACCACTCAAATCTGAGTCATTCATTAATGACCTGACTCTTTATTAGCTGGTAAACCCCTAGCCTTAGCAAGAATTCCCTTTACTTTTAAATGAAGAAGGGTTCAAATTCTCACTCTGCTATTCCCACCTGTGTGACCTTGGGCAAGTCTCTGCACTTCCCTGGACCTCGATTTCCTCCTCTGGGTGAACCAGCCTCGGAGCTCCTTGCCAGCTCTCGATGGCTGCTCTTAGGACTTTGCCAGCCTTCTACTTGCAGGGGAATGGACTGCCAAGCGGAAGAGGCTGTGCTGATATGGTAATGGTCTGCCATCTGGCTTTGTGGGGCGTCTGTCCCTTCACTGAGGCTGTGCAACTAAATGCAATTCTAGCTTGGCAGGATCAACAGTCCTCGGCGAAGCCCCTTGAGAATAAGGCAAGGGGAAAACTGCATCGTTAAAGTCAGTTGACCACTCACTGAACACAAGTCACAAGTCTGGCTTAGTGGAGAAAGAGCTGGCTGTGGGGGTTGGAAGGTCTGGGTTCGAGTTCACTGACATATCCTGGCTGTTAACTTTAGGCAATTCTCAAAGTCTCAGAAGTGACAGAGAATGTGCCCATCTGCCCTGGTCGAAGAAGTCATCTTGAGGGGAGTCCCTTAGTCCAATGAAATGGAAAGCTAGGTCTTTTTCTCACCCCTTAGCACCCCCCCTTTCCCCACTTAGTGCTTGATATTATTTGGTGTTGGATAAAATAGGATGTGAGAGATCAGAGTAGCAAAGGAAGTTCTACATTGCTAACGGGCCGTCCCATGATAGAACAGAACCTTTGGCTCCATCCCATTCGGGGACATGCATTGATGACGTTAGTCATGGATCTCTGGCCTTGGCTTAACTTCCTTTTTTTCCTTCTCTTTTTTGGAAGGCATTCCTGGAGTTTTGGGTCCCAAAGGCTCTCAAGGCATTCCTGGAGATCCAGGAAAACTCGGGCTGGTAGGACAGCCTGGCTCTCCCGGACCACCGGGTAAGTACCATGGCACTTGGGTAAAGAGCCAGCTCTGTTGGTGTCCATGAAGTATTGAACCCGTATGATGATGTTCAAACTTGGATTCTGTTGCTTTGCTTGTTGGCCCAAGGATGGTGTCGTTTGGTCCACCTTGTTGCAAACGTTTTGCCAGAGTTTCTTGCTGCTTCTTGTAGCTCTTGGGATGTGAAGAGATCATGAGAAGGGCAATGAAAGCAAGGTGTTTATTTTCAGGCAAGGCCTCGGATGTATTTTACAGAAATATATACATGGATGTATTTGCAGACTCATACACGATCTAGTGCTCAGGTCATTCCCTGCAGCTAGTGTGACACCTGCAACTGTTGTGGCCCCCTCTCCTGTGGCTGATGCTCAAATACTTAGCATTCTGGGAGCCCATAGGCTATTGGACATAGAGGAAGTGGGCCAGATATTCTGGTAGAGAATGCTTTACCTCAAACCATTTTCTAAATCTCCTCTTCCTTGCAGTCTCAGATTTTTCAGGAGGGTGTGGGGGAATTCCTGAACCATCCCACAGCTCATGGAAAGGATTAGAGAAGAGGGGGTGTGTGTCTGGAAGCCTGGCTCAGGATTATGGACTAGAAGAAACCATAAGGGAAATGAGAAAAACCAGCCTTCCCTTCCCTTCCCCTTCCCCTTCCCCTTCCCTTCCCCTTCCCCTTCCCCTTCCCTTCCCTTCCCTTCCCTTCCCTTCCCTTCCCTTCCCTTCCCTTCCCTTCCCTTCCCTTCCCTTCCCTTCCCTTCCCTTCCCTTCCCTTCCCTTCCCTTCCCTTCCCTTCCCTTCCCTTCCCTTCCCTTCCCTTCCCTTCCCTTCCCTTCCCTTCCCTTCCCTTCCCTTCCCTTCCCTTCCCTTCCCTTCCCTTCCCTTCCCTTCCCTTCCCTTCCCTTCCCTTCCCTTCCCTTCCCTTCCCTTCCCTTCCCTTCCCTTTCCCCTTCCCCTTCCCCTTCCCCTTCCCCTTCCCCTTCCCCTTCCCCTTCCCCTTCCCCTTCCCCTTCCCCTTCCCCTTCCCCTTCCCCTTCCCCTTCCCCTTCCCCTTCCCCTTCCCCTTCCCCTTCCCCTTCCCCTTCCCCTTCCCCTCCCCCTCCCCCTCCCCTTGGGCAATGTCACTATAGCTGCTGGCCTTGGGGCTTGTCATCCTCCATCCTTCAACTTTCCTTTCGTTCTTGGCTCCTGTATTCTGGTCGCCTTCACGGTGCTAATTTCTAGTAGCCACACTCCTGACTGGTCAGGTCTATCCATGAGAGGCCTAGAAGAGTGAAAGCTATGACCCTTATATACCATTGCATATATGGTGATCCTACTCCTAAGGGCAACTTCAACTGGAAAGGAAATATTATCCTTCAGATTGAAGCTCAGAAACAGTGTTTAATTGCGTAGCTGAGAATCCCTAGATGTAGTAGGGTACATGGCACGGTGAGAGAGGAAAGTTTCATTGGGGAAAAATTTTAAATAATCAAAATAAACAAAATCTGGACAGAAAAGAATTTTTGTTCTGCTCTTGGGACCTATGAGTGGAATTATAAACAAAAAGTTACCAAACAGTACATGTCTTTTGGCCTAATAATACATACCCCTGCTAGGGCTGGACCCCAAGGAGATCAAAGAGAGAAAGGTCCTATATGTACAAAATATGTATAGCAGCTCTTTTTTTGATAACAAACCAGAAACTAAGGGGATGCCCATGAACTGGAGAATGACTGAACAAATTGTGGTATATGGGTGTAATGGCATACCATTGTACTCTAGGAAATGAAGAAAAAGATCATTCCAAAGACACATGGAAAGATTTTCATGAACTGAGACTGAGCGAAATGAGCAAAACCAGAAGGACGATTTATACCATGACATCAATATTGTAAAAATGAACAATCTTGAAGGCTTGTATAAACCATTGAAAAATAAAAGGAGAAGAACTAGGAGAACAGTTTACACAATAGCAAGAACACTGGACAAAACAAGCAACTTTGAAAGCTGTGAGATCTCTGATCAAAGCAATGACCATCCATGATTCCAGAGGGCTGAGGATGAAACACACCAGCCACTACCTGACAGGGAGGTGATGGTCTCAGGAAACAGAATGAAACATAGTTTTTCGGATGTGGCTGATGAAGAAATTTGCTTGGCATTGACTATTGATATTTGTTACAAGGATTTTCTTTTTCAGTGGGGTAGGGTGTGGGAAGGATAGAAATAGGTATTTGCTTATTTCAAAAAATTAATTTCTAAAAAAATTCCCATGTGTGATATTTGCAACCCTTTTAACCTTTTCCAGGATGCCTTTAAGTCATGTGGCAAAGTCCTTAAACCTAAAGAAAGACAGTGTGTCACTGTATTAATTATCCAGCAAGGAGATACAGTATTTGAGTTGTTTACCAGGTGGCATTCTGCCTGAAGGTACCATCCAGGCTTGTGGTCTAATCAGATTTACTCTGGCCCATGTGTGGGATAGCCTTCCTAAAAGACTGCAGAATTTCCACTGGTCATGAGAGGGTACTCATTCTGTAAACGACTAAACTGTTCCCCTCATTGCCAAGCTAACAGCTGCAAGGGATCACACTGAAATTAATCTAGGGGATGAAATGGAATATTATGAAAAATATTAAAAACAGATCATGTGACCAACAAGATGGCAGATTGGTTGCTTTCTGAAAACCTTTGCACCCTAGGACCTCAAAAGAAAGGAATTATGTGCCAGATATAAAGTAATTGCCACTTATTCCACAAGATAAGGAATCTGAACCTACAGGCAAATTAAAAACTCCATGGATAACATTATCAAAGCAGAAAGTCTACAGCTTATATGCAACTCTGAAGCCTCCACCCTATCTGTCTTGGCTCTCCTTTTGTCAAGATCCTCTCCCCACATGCACAAGACTTAAATTCTTAATATATTCGGTCACACAGTTTATTGGTTATTGTGAAAAATGCATGGCAGTGGATGTAGACATGGTGTGTACTTGGTGGGTTTCTTTTTCCCCCTTCATTTTCCATTTAACAAGCTTTTATTTTCTCTATATTCCACCTCCAATTTAAAAGAAAAACAAAACCTTTGTAATAAATCTGCATAGTCAAGCAAAGCAAATTCCCACATTGGCCATGTACAAATACATGTGTGTGTGTGTGTGTGTGTGTGTGTGTGTGTGTGTGTGCATACATATCTCACTGTGCATCTCGAGGCCATCAGCTCTCTCATAGGAGGTGGGTTGTTGTTTTATTCAGTTGTGTCCAACTCTTTGTGACCCCCATTTGGGGTTTTCTTGGGCCCAGATACTCTAGTAGTTTACCACTTCCTTCTCCAGTTCATTTTACAGATGAGGAAACTGAGGGAGTGTTGAGTGACTTGCCCAGGCTCATACAGCCAGCAAATTTCTGTGTCTGGATTTGAACTCAGGTCATCCTGACTCCAAGCCCAGCTCTCTATCCACTGATCAACTGGATACAGCCTGAAAGGGATAGGCAAGAAGGAAGCCCTCTCTGATCGAGGCTACCAATTCTAAGCTATGGTATAGAATATGTACTAAATCTTCTAAAATAAGAACAGGTCTTCTTTCTATTTTTGACCCCTCATCCTCAACTTTGGGGTCTCCCCTCTTTCATGACCCTTTATATTCATTATCATTTTTGGGGGGGTGGGGCAATGAGGGTTAAGTGACTTGCCCAGGGTCACACAGCTAGTAAGTGTCAAAATGTCTGATGCCAGATTTGAACTCAGGTCCTCCTGAATCCAGGGCTCGTGCTTTATCCACTACACCACCTAGCTGCCCCAATATTCATTTATCATTATAGGCACTTCACCCTGTAGGAGCACACATCTCATTGTATCAGGTTAGGAAAATGAAAACTTCTCTTTGCTGTTCTTTCTACTTTCCCCAGATGAGGAAATCACTGAGGGAAGGAGCTATGTGTCTGGAACCTTTTTTCAGGGCCAAGGAGCCAATAGCACTTGGGAGGAAGTGAATATTGTAGTACGGGAGCTTGTCCTCCTCTTGCCTCACCAACCAATATGACTTCTTGGAAAGGGCTAGTTCCAGGACCCCAGAACCCATCTCAATCTCAGAGCTGCTTCTCTTCAGCAGGACCAACTCTGAAAGGCAGCTTGCATAACTACTCTGCATCTATGTCTCAGAATTTCCTCTTGGCCCTAGCCATTACACAAGCAGAGGCTCTAGCAACTGCCTCAATAATGATTTTGCCAAAAATGTCAGTCTCTGTCAGAAGTGTTAAATGTGTGGCCCAGACCAAAAGACTCCCAAATGTCTCCTGAAACAGATTCATATGTAATTGGGAAATAGCAGCAAAATAAACAAAAATACAACAAAACATAGATAAGGTTGCTATGTGGTTTTCTAAGTCAATATGCACCTGTAGGGATCTTTATGTACAGTTTAATGGCCCCCCATTTCTATTTGAGTTTGATACCACTCTGTGGTCATCATGGCCACACCTTTTCCCCATCTTCTTTCTTTTGTTTTGGTTTTTGGTTTTTGGTTTTTGCAGGGCAATGAGTGTTAAGTGACTTGCCCAGGATCACACAACTAGTAAGTGTCAAGTATCTGAGGCCGGCTTTGAACTCAGGTTCTTCTGAATCCAAGGCCGGTGCTTTATCTATTGCACCACTTAGCTGCCCCCATCTTCTTTCGTTTGAACCTCTAACTTTGTAGCAGAAAGTCTTTTCCAGGGTAGGTCAAGGAAGAATGAAGTTCAGGTATTTGGAGAAATTACATCTGTATACATTTTCCTACCATCCCTTTTTTGTCACTGACCTATTTCCTTCAATCAGAACTTCTGGGTGGAGCTCTATGGAACATCTACTACAAATAGAATGAATTAAGTCAGACACTTCTATGCAGTCAACTGCCCCTAGCCATCTCATCTTCTCAACTTCCTCCCACTTGCCCTCTTACATCTGCAGAAGTGGTAGGAAGATACTCCAATCTACCTGCACTACCAGGTCTTGGAAACAGAAAAGGGAAGGTAATGTCTGGGACCGTGACTCAGGGTCATGGAATATAACAGGGCAGAGTCGAGGAAGAGCGGGGGGAGAAATCAGGCTTCTGCAACTCACCAGACTAACATGAGTCCTGATAGCCATATTAGGACTTAGGATATTATATAGTTCACCTCTACAGTGCTGATCTCCAGCCTCCACACTTCCACATGTTCTGAGCTACTTCAAAGAAGCCCCAAAGGCTGAAACCCAGGTCAGCAGCTGCTCAAACCTTGTCACCTCTGTGATGCTCAGGAAAGCCGACTCAGAGGCAATGGAAGGACGGAAACAGCAGCCAACTCTGGACTCTGGGGTATAGAATTTGTGCCCCTCTCTCCTATCACATGACTTTCTGACTGTTGCAAGTGTTCCTTCCCTAGACTCTCAGGATAGGGAGGGTTCAAATATCACTTCTGTCACTTATACCCTATGAAATTGTAAAGAATTCATTGTTATTTGAGGTTTTGATGACCCCATCTTTTGGCTAGAATTTAAAAAAAAAAACAAACCTCGGTGCACACACTGGCCTCTGGAGCTCCACAAATGGCACGGTGCTCCACCCACTGGTTGTAGCCATTGCCATGGCGCTGGCACCTCACGTCATCACCACTCGCTGACGCCTACATGGGCCTGGCAAAATTATAATGATTGGAAGCCTAGTGAGGGCAGTCATGTGACTGTCAGAGTGGCCAGGCAATTGGCTGGGGGCTGTGTGTGGTCAGCCTGGGGTCTGCTGGGAAGAAGGGAGGGTTTTCCACCATTCTAGCTTGAAGGTGGAAGGCGACAGGACACTGCTGTGTGTTCTCAGCTGATTCCTGGGCGGTGGTGTTGTTCAGGTTGTATAATTTCCTTTTCCCCGTTTTATTTCCTTTCCCTTGATCCTACTGATCCTGTTTGTGTTTTTTAAAGTTTGTTCTTGTTAAATAAATCCTGCTCTGTTTTGAAGGAGGCTGTCTTCTTCCTTGCCCCAATATTGCGGCAAGCAGCTTAGCTAACACTCCCCAATTAAAAATTGGTCCCCACAAAACCCTGGCCAAGCCATTACACCTCACTGGATTGAAGTTTACTTTTCTCTAAAATGAAGATGTTGGGCCAAATGGCCCCTGGCATCCCTTCCAGCTCAAAATCTATGATTCTAGGATCTTGGAGCAGTCACTTCCCCTCTGTGGTCCTCAGTTTCCCCCTCTGTAAAATGAGAGGGTGGACTAGCTGGCTTCAGAAGCCCCTTCCAGCTCCAGCTTTCCAATCTTTGCTTGAGTGCCAGGAATAACAGACTCTGCTTTGCCAAGTGCTCGCTCGCTCTCTCTCTCTCTCTCTCTCTCTCTCTCTCTCTCTCTCTCTCTCTCTCTCTCTCTCTCTCACACACACACACACACACACACACACACACACACACACACACACACACACCCTCACCCCCCCTCTCTCTCTGTCTCGTCATCACCACCCAGGCCCAGAGGTAAGACTAACGCATGGGCACAAGTTCTATTTCCCAGTATGCTCTCTTCTGGCCCAGGGATAGCCGTTTAGCAGCCTCCCTTGGATACCTGCTCACGTGTTAATAACCCTCTCTGTTCACAAGTTTTGCTTTCTCCTTTATAGCATCTCTACTTGGTTCCCATTTCAGCCAATTTCCTTTTGCTGCAGCACCTGTGAAAATAAAGAACAGCTGCATACCATCTTTCTGCTAAGCCCCATACATGCTTAGGCAGTTATTCTGCTCTCCTACGCCTGCTACCTCAGTCGGGCATGTAAAGAAGAGCCTCACAGTGCCTCTTCATTCACCTGCTCCCCGAGCTGGCAGCCTGTGCCTAGGCAAGTGCCCCTGGCAGGATGCCCAGGGGTGTGCCTAGCTTGTACAGTCACTCACCTTCCATAGTGAACCCAGCTATACAATGGTGAAAGCCACCTCTGGACCCTTTACAGAGTTTTCAAAAACGCCTATCTTTTCTTACCAACCTTTGTACAATGTTCCTCCTCCCTCTGTGGCACAGTGGGAAAGAGCGCTGTATTCAAAGTCAGAGAACCTGCATTCAGACCTCCCCACCACCTACCATGATGACTTTGTGGAGGTATGTGGACAGATCTATTGGGAACTCTGAGAGTTACAGCCTTTCCTCAACCATCTTGGCTCTGCCCCCTCTATCATGGTGACTTTTTGAACTTGAGTAGGTCATTTCCCCTCCTTGGACTTTGTAAAATGAGGTGATTGAGATAGATGGCTTCTAGGGGCCTTTCCATCCTTAACTCTATAATTCCGTAATCTCATGTACCCTCTTCACTGTCATCAGCTTCCAGATGTTCAATTATCATCTCTTCACAGTTAAAATAGTGATTCATATCAAGTGATTCATGGCCCTTGGAAAAAGGAATCAAAAAGAAAGACAGAAAAAAAATCAGTTCAGCAAAAGCAAGCAACGCGTTAGTCAAATCTGATGGTATGTTTCATATGCCACATTCCGTATCCATAATTCCCCATCTCTTCAAAGAAGCAAGGGAGGGGCATTTTTTTCATCTCTTCTCTGGGGCCAACTTTAGTCATAATTATACAACATTCAGTTTCAGGGGATTTTTTTGATTGTTCTCCTGTTTCTACCATTGTAGTCATAGTGTGCAGTGTTTTCTGGGATCTGCTTGACTCCCCTCTGCATCGGTTCATATAAGTCTTCCCCTGATTCTCTGAATTTTTCTTGTGAATTGTTTCTTACAGCCCAACACCATCCCATTACATTCATGTATCACAGTTTATTTCGTCATGGACTCTGGACCCTTTCAAAACAAATTGTTCCTGCAAATGGCACAGCCAATTGGGATAGTTGGGGATCTACATTGGGAAGGACCATTTTTAAGTGAAAGGTGTTTAGCTAGAACAAGTTGTGGTACATTGATGTGATAGGATATTACTGTTTTGCAAGAAACAATGAATATTGAAAATTCAGAGAGGCTTGGAAAAACTGAACCAATGGGGAGCAAAGTAAGTGGGCCCAGGAAAATAACACACACAATGACAATAAATAATGTAAATGGAGAGAACAATAGCAAAAATAATTGAAGGCAAATGCTAAGAAATGATAATAGCCCCAAGCTTGGCCCCAAAGAAGAAAGAGGAGATTTTACCTCTGCTTATCTTTGCAAGTGGTGGGGAATGATGGGTGTGGAAGACAGCATATCTGGTCAGACTTTGTGGATAGGTGGGTTAGTTATGCTGAACTGGTTCCCCCTCCCTTTTCATTCTATGTATTAGGAGATGGCTCTCTAGGAGGTAGAGGGAAGAGGGTATACATTGGGAAATCTATGGGATGGAAGAACAAAAGATAGCAATAAAATTCATTTTTTAAAAGGGGGAAAAAAGTTCAGCCAATTTTGGAAATAGGGCTTTGCTCGCTTGCATAAGGAAAGATGCATTGGCTGTTTTGTGATTCCAAAAGGCTGCTGATTTAATTTGCTTTATTACCAATGCAATATCCATAGGGACAGTAGGCTTGGTGAAATTTGGGTTCTTACTTATAAAGCTGCATTAGCCTGAGGAGTAGCTATGAATATAAAACTCTTCATAAGCTGGCCTTTTCTTACCTTTCTAGTTTTCTCACACTTTAAGCCATTAACACCCCCCCCACACACATACACACATACCCTTTGACCCCTGCTACCCTGGCCAACTTGCCATTTCTGTGGCATTCAATCTCCCTGCCCTTGACCTGGTTGTCTGTCATACCACAAATTCTCTCATTTCTTACCTCTGCCCCTGACTTCCTCCAAGACTCAGCTCAAAGCCCACTTGCAGCCCACTACTCAATCCTCCCCTCCCACCCAATGCTAGTGTCTTTTTTTTTCTTTTTTCTTTTTGTGGGGCAGTGAGGGTTAAGTGACTTGCCCAGGGTCCCACAGCTAGTAAGTGTCAAGTGTCTGAGTCCGGATTTGAACTCAGGTCCTCCTGAATCCAGGGCCAGTGCTTTATCCACTGCACTACCTAGCTGCCCTCTAGTGTCTTTTCTGATATAACCTTTCAGCTACTGAGCATATATTGCGTATGTGCCTAGTTCAGGGGTTCTTAACCATTTGGTGTCAGGGACCCCTTGGGGAGAATGGGGAAACCCATGGACCCCTTCTCAGCATCATATTTCAAATAATTGAAGGAAATGCTAAATTTCAATTAGAAGTTTGTGAAAATAAAGGTGTGACCCCCTGACATTTTAACCCCAGTTGAAGAATCCCCAACCTAATCATTTACAAGCTGTATCCCACATGAGCTCCAAGGACCAGGTTTTTGTGTTTCTTTGTATCCCAAGGGCTGGTACATTGTTGACCAACTGGTTCTCCATTTACTTCTCTTTTTTAGTGAGGCAATTAGGGTTAAGTGACTTGCCCTGGGTCACACAGCTGGTAAGTGTTAAGTGTCTGAGGCCAGATTTGAACTCAGGTACTCCTGACTCCAGGGCCAGTACTCTATCCACTGTGCCACCTAGCTGCCCCTCCATTTACTTCTGTACTGCTTGGCTGCCTATCTTGAGCCCGAGCTGCCATTATGGGCATATGTGGATTAGAATCTCTGTGGCCGTCATCTGTACTGTCCTAACCTCAGACACATTCCAAGATGAGGAGCCTGGGTTAGTACCGGGATTACCTTTTAACTTTACCATATTGATTTCTCTAGGCCCCAAGGGAAACCCAGGCCTCCCAGGACGACCAGGACCAGTAGGACCTTCTGGATTAAAAGGACACATAGGAGATATGGGATTCCCAGGTGAGTGAGAAGAACCCCCAGAATGCTGTTCACCTAATGTTAGATGGTTTCTTTCTTTTAATTGCCCAAAGTGTGTATATATAAATATATATATGCTGACAGGCTGAGGTACTGAGGCATCGAACAGGAATTGAGGGACAAAGTGTCAGAATTCTTGAGACTTAATCATTCAGAAATCTGCACGGCCTATCTCAGTGTCAAAATTACGACTAGGGACTGGAGGACCTAGGACATGTAGAGTTTAGTGGGCAGGGCTGGTGGTTAGCATCACCTCTCCTGGGCATGGTCAAGGTTATGTTGAGATAGAGGTCAGAGGGATTGAGTGGGTCGAGGACCTGAGAGATCAGGATGTCCAAAGGGAAGAAGGGTTGAGTTGGAGAAGAAGATTATGAGCCAGATAGGGAATATGTTGGGGAATAAGGGACAAGTGTGGTCTAGGGCTGCTGAATGAGGAAAGGGCTAAATGCGACGGTGGAGACAAGGCATCTGCCAACTTCTCCTTCCCTCTTATGTGTGTCAGGAGGTATAAAATGAGGAGCAGTCGCCCTTGGAGAAGGGAGGGTGCCAAGGGATGACACCAGATGTCTTCTGTGCAAGTTAGTTTCCAGTGAGTGCTTGTAAGATGCAAGGAATATTAAGAGAAGAACTCAAAGATGAAATGGAGTTTGTTACCAATAGAGCAGGTTTCCCAAGGGCAGAGGAGCAAGACTGGGAAGGGCTAGGACTGAGCTTGACCTTGGGTTAAGGTAATGGTCCAGGGTCTTCTGCCTGTGAAGTTAATCCTGGGGGTCTCAAACTGCCCGGAAGAGGCAGGACAGGCATATTGACTGTGGTAGGTGCAAGGAAGGAGGAAGTATCTCCTACCCTTGCCAGATGTCTGGTCCTGGACCAGCCTCAGCTGTCCCTTGTTAGGCTCTGAATGCAGAGTCCTTTGTTTCTCTTTCTTGCATCTTGACACATCAGCTAATAAAGTCTATGCTGCAATTAAGAACTATTTTAACAGGTCTCCAAGGTGTGGAAGGATCTCCAGGGATGCCTGGAGCTGCTGGCCAGCCTGGCTCCCCAGGATTTCCTGGGCAAAATGGAGAGAAAGGAGCCCCTGGTGTTGGAGGAATTGGTCGCCCAGGTCCCCCGGGTCCTAAGGTACAGTCCTGGAAGTGCAGTGAAGGATGCTGGGAACAGATGGGATTTCTCTCTTACATTATGATCATTCTTGCTACTTACTTAAAAAAACAAATAATACAGCCAAGGATCCAGGCCGGGCCTTAAAGATCCTCTCTTTTCTCTAGAGTTGATAGTTTGAATGGGAAGAGGAGAGAGCAGGTGAAAGATACAACTATTGAAATGCCATTTTTCCCCATCCCATCTCAAGCTAAGCATATGTTCAGTAAACCAATGAAATCTCCCTGCTGGTCTGTTATAGTTGGTGCAGTGAATGGAACTTTAGGCCTGCAGTCAGGAGGACCTGAGTTCAGATCCAGCCTCAAACACTTCCTAGCTTTGTGACCCTGAGCAAGTCACTTAACTTCTGTCTGCCTCGGTTTCCTCAATTGTAAAATGGGGGCTGTGAGGATCATATGAGATAATAATTGCAAAGCACCATGGCACAGTGCCTGGCACATAGGGGTGCTTTAGAAATGTAGGCTATTATTAGCATCCCAGTGTTATTAGTTCTCCTGCAGTTTCTTGAGTTAGGATCCTGGGCTTGAGGGAGATGTAAGAATGAACCACAGGCAGTGAGAGTTGGGAAGGAACTTGGAACTCATCTAGGTCAATTGCCTTCCCCTTAGAGAAGTATAGCCCAGTCGATGAAGGCTGGGCTTGTACTCCAGGATATTCTGGATTCAAATCCCACCTCAGCTGGCTCTGGGACCCTGGGAAAATCACTTTACCTCTGAGCCTCAGTTTTATCTGCAAAATGGGGAGATTAATAGTATTGACTTCACAAGATCAGAGACGACCACTTATGGAAAGCATTTGGCAGAATTAGACAGCCCATGTAAATGGGATCTGCTCTCATTTATGATCAGTACTTCTGCTACTCTACGAATGGGGAAATGGAGGCACTGTGATGTGAAGTGACTTGCCCAAGGTTGGTAAACACTTGCCAGATGTGGGGGTTGGAACGCCGGCGCCCTGCCCTTCTCGCTATGCCAGTCAACCCCATGAAACTCAGCAGTAGCATAATTGCCATGTCTGATGCAACTCCGTGGTAGCGGGGTGCCGGAAGATACTTAAAATACCCCTCTGCTCTCCCAGGCAACAGGAGAACTATCATTGGAATGAAGGAAGCGGTTTTCAAATGGGTTGTAGGCGCAGTAGGTTCAAAACCCAAATTTGATAGGAAATTCCCCACAAAGGTCTAGCTTTCTCATTGAGCCCAAGATGAGAAAGCTGGGGCTCACGGGACTCCTGCTCAACTTTGCTTTGACTAATTTATTTCAAGAGTTGCGTGGGCGAATTGGAGGCACATTAATAACAACAGAGGTCCTTAAAAATAATGCCGTGGGAGCTCATTCTACCATCATGCAGAGGTGGCCACAGGAAACCATGATTAAGTGTCTAATTGGATCGAGATTGGAGTTAGCATTGTGCAGGGGAAAGCTGGGTTGGGGGGAGCAGCCAGGTGGCCTCCAGCCAAGTCAGGAAGACCTGAATTCCAATCGAGCCTCAGATACTCACTAGTTCTGTAACTCTGGGCAATTCACTGCCCCTCTGTCTGCCTCAATTTCCTCAACCGTAAAATGAGGACTTTTCTCATGGGGTTGTTATAAAGATCAAATGAGATATTCATAAAGTGCTTAGCACATGGTAGGTCCTTTAATAAGTGCTTTCTCCTTTTTCCTTCAGAAATTAGGACATTTGAGTTCAAATCCCACTTCTGATACTAGTGGTGTGACTTTGGACAAGTCCCTTCCCCTACCTGGGCCTCAGTTTCTTCATCTGTCAAATGAGAGGGTTGGACTAGATAGCTTCAGAGGGCCCTTCCAGCTCTAGATTGAGGGGCCTGTGAACTCAAGCTCTCCTTAACTGCCAGGGGTGCCAATGCCCCTTGTCTTGATGCTTCCTCCAGCTGACTTTTCTAGATGAAGAAACCATTACCCTTCTGCTTTCTTTCTCTAGTCTAGTCAGATGGGTCCTTGCCTCCTCAGCTTAAAGGCACCCACGTGAAGCCTCCTCTGATTCTCCTGCTTCTTAGCTCACTCTCTCTCTCTCTCTCTCCCTCCCTCCCTCCCTCCTCTCTGTCTATGTCCTATCCCTTTTCTACCTCTCCCCCCTTTCTTTCTCCCCCTTTTCTCTTTCTCTTCCTCCCTCTCTCCCTCTCTCTCTCTCTCACTCCTTCCTCTCTGTCTATGTCTGTCTCTCTCCCTTTTCTCTGTCTCTGTCTGTCTCTCTCCCTCCTATCCTTTTCTCTGTCTGTCTCTCTCTCTCCTCAAATTATGTCATCTTTATTTATCTCTTTACATGTTGTATTCCCTTTGTAGAAAACGAGCTCCCTGAAAGCAGGGACTGTCCTGTCTACTTCTCCCTAGTGTCTTACATTGTACCTGGCCTTAGTGGGTACTGAATAAATACTTACTGAACTGGACTGAATTTATGATTCTTTAAGAAAGCCAAACCTTTGCCTCTCTCTGAAGCCTCTAAGTGTCACTTACTCTAAGTACATGCCACATTGAATTTTAAAATTGTCTGAGTTAGGGAAATAGGACAAGTATTCACCTCACATAATCTGAAGTCTCTTTCAGGCCACGGCATTTCATGGTAGCATCTACTGATAAAGCCGAGTAGAAACAGTTCCCAGAAAAGGAACAAAGGAAAAAGAGAAGAGCAAAATTCTGGCGACTTTGAGGGTGGACACAGGGAATTCCTGTCTATTGGTGAAATTCTCCTGGTCAGAGCCACAGGGGAGGAAAGGCTAATTGGTAAAGGGGACATGTCCGAGTGGCCTAGGAATGGCCTATCCCAGCCACAACTGGCCTATCAGGCTTGGCATTCAGTGCCCTAGCATGGTAACAAAAGACTGTTCTGTGGAAGACCCCCACTAGTGTCACCCTCCAAAAGTTAAGGCTGTTATTCAACCATCCCTAACTTCCCTCTTCATAAGCCACTGCAGATGCATCTCCCATTAATTTACTCATGCCCTTCTTGAAACGGATTTTTATATACCATCTCGTAGGATGACAAATTTTTTTCAAAAATCCAATTCAGCATTGATGAAGGGCCCGCAGTTGTGGTCCTCAAAGGTTGTGACACGGATCATTTGGAGCCTCCACTTCCAATCGCATGTTCATATATATGTCTCCATGTATCCTCTAGAACATACAGTATGCCCTACAGTAGGCCACTGTTCCTCACAGCAAAGAATGATGTTGCCCTGTGAGGAGAACTGGCCCCTGGTCCTTGGGTATATAGGGCCCTCACTCTGTTAGACAGAGTTGCAATGAGGTACAATGCCTGTCCTCGCAGAGTTTACATTCTAGTAGGGAAATAAGACACAAATGCCAGATCTAATGGTGACATGGCCACAGGAGGACTCAATATACTGGATGAGGTCATATTTGATTCATTTTTTCATCTGAAATACTCATCCCCTACTTTCTGAGATCATGGGGAGGAAGGAGGGGCTTTATTCCTGGCCCCTGGGAATTTCTGTATTTCAATATGTCCTTGTGTACTTCTTCCGTAGGATCTCAGGGGTATGCCCTACTCTTAACATTCTCTGTCCAGAAAAATGCCAGGTGACGGTTTTGTAGCTGATCCTGCCCTCGTTTACTTCTCCTTTACGACAATTTCCCTACTCTAGAATCGATATGGCCCAATGTGACTTTTTAAAAGACAAGGAATATGAGGCAGCTAGGTGGCGCTGCAGTGGATAGAGCACCAGCCCTGGATTCAGGAAGACCTGAGTTCAAATACAGCCTCAGACACTTGACACTTACTAGCTGTGTGGCTCTGGGCAAGGCACTTAACCCTCATTGCCCTACAAAATAAAGACAAGGAATAGCTATGCTTCCCTCTCATATTGAGTAGTTTCATGTTGTTAATAATAATAATAGCAATAACTAGCTTTTATATAGCACTTTAAGATTTGCAAAGTGCTTTACATATATAGTTAACTCATTTGATCCTTCCAGCTACCCTGTCAGGCAGGTACTGTTATTATCCCCATTTTCTAGAATAGGCAACTGAGGCTGAAAAGTTGTCAGTCAATAAGAATTTATTTGTTAAGTCATTTCATTCGTGTTTGACTCTCCATGACCTCATTTTGGGTTTTCATGGCAAAGATATTCCAGTCGGTTTGCCATTTCCTTCTCCAGCTCATTTTGCAGATGAGGGAATTGAGTGACTTGCTCAGGGTCACACAGCTAGGAAGGATCTGAGGCAGATTTGAACTCAGGTCCTCCTGACTCCGGGGCCTGGTAAGGTGTCTGCCTCGGGTTCCCGAACTCTAAAAATGGGGATAATAATAGCATCTACCTCCATAGATTATCAGGACACCTAGGTGGCTCAGTGGCTAGAGTGCCAAACTGTGGAATCAGAAGGAACTGAATTAAAATCTGGCCTCAGACACTTTCTAGCTGTGTGCAAGTCACTTAACCCTGCTTGCCTCAGTTTCCTCATCTGTAAAATGAACTAGATAAGGAAATGGCAAGCCACTCTAGGATCTTTGCCAAAAAAGCCCAAATGGGGTCCAGGAAGAGTCGGACATGAGTGTAACGACTGAACAACCACCACACAGGGTTAGCATGAGGATCTAATGAGCTAATTTTTATAAAACTCTTAGCATAGTACATGGCACATGGTAGATGTCATAGAAATGTTAGCTATTACATTATCATTTTTATTAAGAGGGGAGGGTTTGGGGAAAAAGATGATGAGTTTAATTTGGGGAATGTTGAGTTCAAGATGTCTCCGGGACATTCAGTTCAGGATGGCCAAAAAGCAGTGGAAGATGTGAGACTGGAAGGCAAGAGATTTGACCTTTGACCGGAGCCACACAGCTAGTATCTGAATAGGTGGGAATAGTCCAGCTGACTCCTCTGCCACAGAACCACCTTTAGACAAACAACAAAGAAAAAGAGAAGCACGTGGCCCTTTTGTTTGCTTCTCCTCTGCAAGGAGAATGGTGTTCAGATTGCAGATAGCAGAACAGAGCCAGCTAAGAGACAGGCAATTGAAGCCCAGGCTGGATGAGGAGATAGTTGGAGCTGCATTAAATGAGTTTAGGTCACCTGCATTCCAGGACCCTGGAAGAACCCAGAGGGCTGATTGCTGACCCACCAGTCAGGGATCTTTGAGGAAGTGGGGCGAGATGAGAAAGGAGACAGCAGAGCATTGGACCAATTTTCAAAAAAAGATGAACAAAAGAGAGTGTGCAGATTATCCCAGCAAACTTCACATCAGTCCCCAGAAATGTTCTCGAATGGATGATTAAACAGCTGTTTGGTAGTTATCTTTGCAAAACACAGTGGTCATTGGCAGGAGCCAGTCATAGCAGGCCAGGTGCATCTGGGGGAGCAGGTGGGCAGAGAATCATGGGAACCAAAATTCAGAGCTAGAAGGCACCTTAGAAGCTATCAAATCCAACCCCCTTGTTTAGTATATGCCTAGGGAGATGAAAAAACACCAGGCTAACCCCCTTGTTTGATACAAGCCCGGGGAGATGAAAAAGACAAAACAAAACAAAAAAACAATGCAACCCCATTGTTTTTTATAAGCTTAGAGAGATGGTGTTAAAAAATCCAACCCCCCTTGTTTCATATAGGCCTAGGGATATGAAGGGCAGCTAGGTGGTAATGCAGTGGATAGACTGACAGGCCTGGAGTCAGGAAGACCTGAATTCAAATACAGCCTCAGACACTTGCTAGCTGTGTGACCCTGGGTAAGTCACTTAACCGTGTTTACGTCAGTTTCTTCATCTGTAAAATGAGCTAGAGAAGGAAATGGCAAACCAAAACCCCCAGTGGGATCACAGAGTCAGACATGATGGAAACGACTCAACAACAAGTAAGATGAAATCATTTGGCCAGAATCACACAGCTAGCAAGTGTCTGAGGCAGGATTCTAATCCAGGCCTAGACTGACTCCAGGTCCAGCACTTCATCCATTGTTCTCCCCTGTCTTTATTAGAAATACAGGGTCTTGGCAGATCAAGGGAATGCCCAGATGGGTGAAATGGAAAAATCCCAACTGGCTGACATGGCAGTTAAGTAGATTTCAGACTGGTCGAATGAGGATTCTCACTTATGAATTGATGTCGATCTAGAAAGGGGCTTACTACAAGGCTCTTGGAGTTGTGGAATTTCATACTCAAAGAAGCTACCTTAGTGATCATCTAGTCCAGTCAGTAAGCATTTATTTTATTTTTTTTTATTATTTTTTTGTGGGGCAATGAGGGTTAAGTGACTTGCCCAGGGTCACACAGCTAGTAAGTGTCAAGTGTCTGAGGCTGGATTTCAACTCAGGTCCTCCTGAACCCGGGGCTAGTGATTTATCCATTGTGCCACCTAGCTGCCCCCAGTAAGCATTTATTAAATACCTACTGTGTTGGCCACTGTACTAGGTGCTTAATAATCCCATTCTCCAAGGAGTTTACATTCTATTGGAGGTGACACAATACACTTACACAAGGATGTACTGAATCCAGATACAGGGGAATCTGGGAAGAGCAGGCACTGGAAGAAGCAGGAAAGGGTTTGTGTGGAAGATGGGGCTTGAGCAAAAGCTTGAAGGAAGCCAGAGATTCTGAGAGGTGGGTGTGAAGAGGTATGGTGGCTGGCCAGTGCAAAGGCCCAGAAATGAGAGATGGGAGTGTCTTCTTAGAGGAACAAGAAGTAGGCTGGACCCTAGAGTGCCTGGAGGGGAGTGATATGTAACAGGCCTGGAAAGATAGAATGGGACAAGGTTGAAAAGAATTTCAATATAGAGTTTATATTTGCTCCAAGAGGTAGTAGGGAGCCACTGAAAGTTATTGGGAGAGGGAAGTGATATGGTCAGACATGAACTTTAGGTAAAACCCTCTTATTTTAAATATGGAGAAACTGAGTTTCACACAGGTTATGTGACTTGCCCAAACTTGCACAGTGAGTTCATAAAATCTTGTGGTAAAACATTTAGAAAGGATCTCAGAGGACATCTAGTCTGACTCCTACATTTTACAGATGAGGAAACTGAGGCCCAGAGAAGGGAGGTGACTCGGTATGTCCTTCACTACAATACCATTGCCTCTGATTGATCTTTTCCAGTTCACTATTTTAATCAATGATGGCATACTGAATGAGCGAACAAGCAAATGAAACAACATTTATTAAGTGCTTACTATATACCAAACACTGATGCACATTGGAGTCCAGATGGGAAGGCACATTGGTCCCACCTCCCAAGGAGCTCACAGTTCTTTTGGGGGGAGACATTGTATAGGGGGAGGCTTCATCTGCAGGGTAGGTGCTGGCCATCCATGTGGATTACTGAGCTCTCTCATATGACCAAGTCACGATCCAGAAAGAGCTGAGCAGCTCAGAACACTGGACCATAGCAGAGGAGTTGAAAATGTATGGAGTTGGGGCAGTTAGGTGGCACAGTAGATAAAGCATGGGCCCTGGATTCAGGAGGACCTGAGTTCAAATCTGGATTCAGCCACTTGATACTTACTAGCTGTGTGACCCTGGGCAAGTCACTTAACCCCTCATTGCCCTACAAAAAAAAAAAAGAAAGAAAGAAAAAAGAAAATGTATGGGGTCTATGTAAAGTCCTGCCCTTGGGCCCAGTGAGTCAAGAACAAAATTCTTAGGGTATGGCTCAAATGCCAATGGATCTTGATCCAAATCCCTTGGGATTTTTACCGCCCCTCTGCTCAATGTGCCTCAGCAGCGTGGACAATGGTAAGAAAAGATGAAAATGGAAGCCACGGAATTTTGATTCTTCTTAGAAACCCTGGTAGGAAGAATAGATGCTTGATTTTGTTTGGGGTTGGTTGGCGTTAGTGGGGGTGGGGGGCGGGAGGGGGAGTGAGGGCTTATGGAAATTGGAATGGCCCAAATGAGAGGTTGGATCTCTACATTTCAATGTCCCATTACTGAGTATAATCTCCTGCTAGTGATATGTCACAATTTTCTCCTCTGCCTTGTACTCGGGTACCTAAATTGGATTGTTTCCTTAGTAACAAGAATTATCAGATGATTTATTCAAAGCTGATCTATGGAGACTTCAAGCCAACAAATATTCGCTAAGCATTCCTTGTGCAATCCAGCATGGAGAGACATACAAAGAAAGCTCGCCTTGGTCCCTGACCGCAAGAAGTTTATGGTCTAGTTGGGGGAGACGAGACTTCCAAACATGAAGCAATTAGAGGATGGTGCTAGGCAGCCTAATTAGCTCCCAGAACGTGGTGTAGGGATAGCATCTGTCAGGAAAGGGAGAGGGAGACTCGGGGTGAGCCACATTTGTCAAGGAAGAGTTCCTGAAGGAGATGGGACTCGAGGTGGGCTTTTGAAGGATGGGTAATATCTGGATCAGCTTTTAAACAGTATCTGAATGAGGGAGGATAAAGCAGAATACAACATCAGAAAACATGCATCTTTCTATGTACAGCCATCTGGGGAGACAGGCTGCCCTGCCAAGGAAGGATAGCATTATAATGTGCTAAGACTCTGGAAAATGGAAGCAATGCTACTGTGATGTCTTTCTGTTTATATTTCCAGGGTGATCCTGGCCTGCCCGGGTACCCAGGTACTCCTGGCACTCAAGGTGCCCTGGGAGATACTGGTTTGCCCGGTGCTCTGGGGGGCCCTGGGGTAAAAGGACAGCCAGGCTTGCCCGGATGGCCAGGTAACGGTTTTCTCTTTTAATTCTCATTCTTGAGCGGCTCAGGTTTCTCCCTTTCCTTCCTCTTTTCCCCTGCCTCTCATCGCTGTCTTGCGGGCCAAATCAGGAGACAGAGATAATCTGTTTTATTTGGCCGGCTCTTAGATCTGACCCCCAGATCTGATATCGACTTTGTGCCGGCCATTCCCCTTCCTTTTTTTCTGAGCTGTATCTCTTGCAGAGTGGAGAAGGGCCCCAGCAGCTCAGCAGGGGAAGATTCTGAGACCTGAGAGACAGTTGGTGTATACCACTTTCCAATTTGGACTGCCAATTAAGGAGCCTGACTATTTTCCTAGGTGATAATATTCACAGCTGAGCCCTGTCCTGCTTCTGGTTCCCTTGGAAAGTTTGACACCTGTACATGGGAACACAATGGGTGGTGGTGGCACAATGACGGCCCAATTCATTCGGCTAACAAACGGTTGAGTGACTTGGGGGAAAAGAACTGAGACCGAGTTATCTTATTATCGGCTCCCTCCGTGCTGGCTGTGTTCAACGTTGCTGCTTCACTCACCTAGAGTCTGGATGCCTGGACCTTGATTGGTCTTGATCATTGAGATATTGACTCAGAAACACATTTCTCTGACTTTACTGGTCCTGACAATAAACTAGTCCCTTAAGTCTTGAATCTGATTTCACGGGGAAAAAAAGACTTAGTCTATACCGGTTTTTTTCTCCTCTAATCATGTCTCAGTGTGCCTCCCTCCTCTTTGAACTCTCTGTTATAACAAAGAAGAGCAGTTAAACAGAACTCACTGACAGTATAAGGATCAGGCTGCTTTCTCCAGTCCTCTCTCTCCTGTCCGTTGATAGAACATGCTTCATCATCCATTCTCAGGGACCAAGATTTGTCATTGCAAACAATCTGAGCCGAACTCCCTTTCGATGATGTATGGAGCAATTAAGTATCTCAGTGGATGGGTTGCTGGGCATGGAGTCAGGGAGACCTGAGTGCAACTCCAGCCTTGGACACTTCCAGCTGTGTGACCCCGGGCAAGTTGTTTTACCTCTGTCTGCCTCAGTTTCTGCATCTGTAAATTGGGAACATAATAGCACCTCCCTCCCAAGGTTATTGAGAGGACCAAATGAGGTCATGTGTTTAATAAATGTTAACTCAGTATTATTTCCATTGGTATTATTGGAGTCACTATGTCTGTTGTTCTCTTGATTCTACTGAGACTGCTTACATCAGTTCATCGGTTCTCTGAATTCTTCATATTTGCCATCATTTTCTTCCCCAGACTGAAGCTGTGATTTCATTGGTATGAGGAACTCCCAGTGTGGTAATCCCTCTACCAACGTAGCTCAGTTGTTCTGTAATTTTTGGTCTTAGAGAATTGCGAGTCACCTAAACTCCCAAGGCCCCAAGCAACTTTCTTGGCATTGCTCACAGAGCAAAAATATCCCTTTACCCTCACAGACCTCAGTTTCTAACTGTTTTCATCTTTTACGATTTTATGGGTAGGAGTAAAAACTCAGAATTGTTTTAACTCATGACTACCTTATTACTAGTGATTTCTTTCCAGCTTTGGGCCACCACAAAGAGTCTCTGCCAAATACTTTGGTATTTAAGGGCCCATCAGTGTGTAGTGGGATCACTAGGTCAAAGTTTGGTGACTTTTAGTGACAATTTAGTGACTTTTTCCCCATAATTCCAAATTGTTTTCCAAAATGGTTGGTTCAGTTCACAGCTGCACCAACAATGTATTCATATGCCTGTATTTCCTTGGCCTTTCCAATGTTGACTCTGCATTTTTTCCATCTTCTATAATATAATATAATCTTCTATGTTTACCTTATTACATAGTGATTTGTCGTATTTTTCATATGACTATCAATAATTTGCTTTTCTTCTTTTGAAGACTCTTTGCTTATATCCTCTGACCACTGTTGTTTTAAAGTGGTTCTGTCTTTCAGTCAGATATTTATAAGATCAGTTCTATATGCTGGGTATCCTGGAAATCTTAGTAAAGAAGCTTAATGAGCTCAAATAATGAGAACTTTAACATACACTAAGACTTTTGGGACATGATGTGTGTGTTTCTGTGTGCATGTACAATAAAACATCTCCACCCCCTCTCTCTATCTCTGTATGTATGTAGATGGGTATTCTTCTATACTTGTTACTTCATTAGATACTAAAATCCCACTGCAGATCATCAACTTATCTATAACTTAAAGTCTTAAAGTGTTGCCTAAAACTTGGGGAAGTTAAGTGACTTATCTGTGATCACACAGTTTTGTCTTACAAACTTGCGTCAATTGTCTATGTTGTGTGGATATCAGATTTTTATATTATCAGAAATATTTGATGCAAAATTTCCCTCCCTCTACCTTGGGGCAGATAGGTAATGGTACAGTGGATAGAGTGCTGGGCCTGGAGTCCGGAAGACTCATCTTTATGCATTCAGATCTGGCCTTAGACACGAGATTTGTGACCCTAGGCAAGTCACTTAGCCTTCAGTTTCCTCATCTATAAAATGAGATGGAAAAGGAAATGGCAAACCACTCTAGGATCTTTGCCAAGAAAACCCCCAAAATAGGGTCACAAAGAGTCAGACATGACTGAAATGACTGAACAGCAACAGTTTTTTCCTACTTGACGGTTTCTCTTTTTTGTCTTACCTGCATTGATTTTATTTATGCAAAAGCTTTTCTATTTCATGTAATCAAAATTATCTGGTTTATCTTTAATGATTACCTTGTTTGGTTCCTTGTTTGGTTAAGAATTCCCCCCCCACACATAATGGTGTAGGATACCTCCTTCCATTCTCTAGTTATTGTTTTTGGAGGGTGGGGGTGTTGTTTCTGATGATATGGTCTTTTATGTCAAAGGCACTTGGCCATTTTGAGCTTATCATGGTCTGTGTTTATTATATGCTGGTCTAATTCTAATTTCTGCCAATTGCTTTCTAGTTTTCCAAGTGGTCTTTATCAAATAGGGAATCTTTCCCTGAGTAATTTGTGTCCTTGGATTTATCAAACATTGTATTGTTATGTTCAGTGGTCTCTGAGTCTCACTTATATAGTCTGTTCCACTGATCTACTTTTCTATTTTTAGAGCAGTACTGAATAATTTTGATGATTATTGTGTTATAATATGATTTCAGATCTGGTAATTCTCAGCTTTCTTAACTTCTGTCTTTAAAAATCATTTCCCTAGAGTTTCTAGACTTTTGTTCCTCTAAAGGATTTTGTTATTTCATCTGATTCTATAAAGTATCTTCTTGATAGTTTTATATGGTACTAAATCTGTAAATTAATTTAGGTCATACTGTTATTTGAACTAAATTGGAACAGCTCAGTTACAATGACTATTTCTACAAATATTTGTTATCCTTTAGATCTGTAGAGAAGCAGCATAATATGGATAGAGAATCAACCTTGAAACTAGAAAGACCTGGGTTCAAGTCTTGTCTCTGATATGTACTGTATGACCCTGGTCAAGTCACTTAACCTCTCAGTGCTCTGAGGGAATTCTCTAAGACTGAAAGTTGCAGAGAAGGTGCTAACCTGAAGTGGTAAAGAGAATTTCCTCACCAGGGAGTTTTTCATACCAGTGAAATCATAGGCTCAGTTCTGTCTTATCCTTATATTGATAAAGAGTTCTTATAGAGCTGTATTTATAGAAATCATGTGAGTGTCTTTGTAGATTTATTCTCAGATATCTTGTGAATTTTGTAATTATTTTGAATGAAATTTTTCTTTTTATTGTTTTCTCTTGTTTTTTGTTAACACTGTAAAGAAATGCTGATGACTTTGTGGGTTTATTTTGTATGCTATTACTTTACTAAAACTATTAATCTTGTTAATTTCTTTGCAGATTCTCTGGGGTTTTCTAAGTCAACCATTCTATCTGAAAATAAGGCTACTTTGCCTCTTTTTTGCTGATTTCTATTCCATTAATTTCTCTCACTTTTCTTATTGCTATAGCTAGCATTTCTAGAACTTTGTCAACAAGGAGAGGGGGGCATCCTTTCTTTGCACCTGCAAAAATGCTAACTTTTTGGCTTTAGAGATATACTTTCGGTGATATTAAAGGTGTACCATGAGGCATTTTGACAGCACATCAGCTAGAAATACTTTCTAGGAGGTTGATATGTTTGAATACATTAAAGCAGCTAACACTGTAGTTCAGAGATTTGGCTTGGATCAGCTGGCACCTTACTTCAGCACCTCTCCCCTAAGTCATGATAGTGGGAAAACAAACATCTTGTTTGCTACATGGGTGGGGATCCTCTGAAAAAGGTGACCTTTCTGTTAGGTTTTTGTTATTGTTCTTCTACCATTGGGCTAGAGAGAAGGAAGCAGAGCAGCAATAGGGTAGATATTTTGTTCTTCTCTAGCACCTTCCTTTCCTTTTAACCAAGACTCCCTTTAGGATGTGCTTGCCACCATCTAGATCCAGCAATACAAAATGCAATGTCCGGTGGAAACATATCCAGTTGAACCTAGCAGACTGAAAGTACCCAATAGGCTGAGTTCTTTGTATTGACAGTCTGCCTAGTTTTAAAATCTATTTTTCTAATTGCTATATTTCAGAGCAAATGGATTCAAGACTGATTTGTTTGTGAATGTCGCAATGCTAACAAATCAATATGCCGTCTTAAATCACCCCCGCCCCCAAACAAATTAAACTATGCCCAATGAGCACCAACATCTTACATGTTTCCTTTCTGTTCTTCATTGTGTTTCTATGCCAAGTCTGTACATTTGAATTTTGGCTCGTAACTCTCAAAGCAATAGTGTTTTTCTTCTGCTTTTCAATTCAGGTTCTTTTCCACAGGTACTACAGGCCTTCCTGGACCCAGAGGTCTGGATGGCTCACCTGGTAATCCTGGTTTCCCAGGACAGTCTGGTCCTGTAGGTAAGTATGATGTTGTGTCATAATTACAGAGATTGAAACTCCATTTTGGTAGGCCCAGTTCCTTCATGGGGTATGACTTTTTAAGAGGTAGAGGCAAAGTGACCAGTTACTGAGTTCTTGTTCTAGCTACAGAGCGTACTCTCTCACAAAGCTATTTCAGACGATTACCATTATGGATGATTATCTTTGGAGCTCAATTGGCAGCCATTCTGTAGCTGAGTTTCTGAAAAGCTGGCCCAGGATTGGCTCTTTGACAGCTGCTAGCAAAAGGTTCTTCCTTTCTTTGGGCCCCAGTGTTCCCGCACCCGAAGAATCTGGCTCTAGCAAATCAGTCCCCTCACAGTCCCCCCCCCCCCGCCCGAATCATACTCCCTTCCCCACACCCATATCCCAGAGCCAACTCCAAAGTCAAAGACTCAGGATACAGAGTCTCTGATTTGGCCTTTGGTACTTGAGGCAAATTTTATTTCCAAAGATGACTTTGGGGACAAATTTTATGTGACTTTAACACTTCAGGTGAGGAGGGTCAAAGGTTATATGATAATAGCAGGATTGTGGGAAGATGGGATTGCTTATTGGAAAGGTTTTTTGTAACTTCCAACATTTGTATCTTGTTCTATAGGTGGTCAGGGCCATCCTGGTCCCCCAGGATCTCCAGGAGAGAAAGGGGAATCTGGTCAAGATGGGATTCCTGGGCCAGCTGGACAGAAGGGTGAACCAGGTAAGGGATTTTCTCTCTATCCATCTCCTATTCTCCTTTATAATCTTTTCTTTGCAAACATACCATATCTTTCCTCCACTTTTTTCCCCATTGCCTCCCTCTGCCTTGCTGAAATCAGTCCACGTTCCCCCTCCCTCTTTGATATTCTTTCTCTGCCTACTCCATTTTTGGAATAACATCTCACTTTTGACCCTCAAACTATCTTCTTTCCATGATATAAAACTTTCTAGATCTTTTTACCTCAGTCAGGTAATTCAGAGAATTTAATAGCCACCATGACCAAGCTTTTCTGTCAAAAAATAACCTTTGCCCATCCTGATGATATCCAGTGGATGTATATATGTAAACCTGGCACAAGAAGGATGGCTTTCTTTCAGAGGAGTGCTTATGTCACTTTAGGATTCAAATAAGAAATTCATTATGGGTTGAAATATAAAATCATCTCAAAAGAAATTGTTCTGAGTTGGGTCATTAATCTTTGGGGCGGGGTGGGGTGTTGTTGTGTCATGGCAGGTCAACCAGGATTCGGATTCCCAGGACCTCCCGGAATCCCAGGATTTCCTGGTAAGGTTGAAATTAGAGCAACTGGGAGAAATTCTCTTTTACATCTGATTCTTGTCAACAGGGAGGAACAGGTTGTTGTAACCCTGAGGCAAAGGACAGTTCGGGGGAGGAAGGTGACCACAGCATGTTAAAGTTTGTTAGAGAAAAGGAGAGGTAAGCCAGGCATAGTCTGACATTTACTTTTGGATTTGGATTTGAGAGAACAAATTTCAAAGGATTCAGAGGAAGGATAGCTAGGATTCCATAGAACAAAATTCCGCCAGTGAAATTGGGCCAGGAGGGCTAGGAAACTCTCAAGAATTAAATTATGGTCATTGCATCAATTAGAATTCTTAAGTCTTCCAAAGTTGTTTGTCTTTACAGTGTTGTTGTTCTCTTGGTTCTGCTCACTTCACTTTGTATCAGTTCATATAAATCTTTTCAGGCTTCTCTAAAACCATCCCTTTTATCATTTCTTATGGCACAGTACTATTCCATTGCATTCGTATGCCATGATATGTTCAGTCATTCCCAAAATGATGAGCATTGTCTTGATTTCTCTAATTCTTTGAAACTACAGAAAGAGCTGCTAAAATATTTTTGTACATAAGGATCCTTCCTTTTTCTTTGATCTTTGGGTTGTAGACTTAGAAGCAGTATTGTTGGGTCAGAGGGTATGCCCAGTTTAGTCACTTTTTTGGGTGTGACTCTAAATTGCTTTCCAGAGTGGCAGTACTAAATGACAGGTCCACCAACAGCATGTTAATGGGCCTGTTTGCCCACAGCCCCTCCAACATTTGTCATCTTTTGCCAATAAAAGTGTGAAATAGAACCTCAGAATTTCTAGAGATTGATAATGAAAGCATGCTACCCACCTCTTGAGAGATGATGGCCTCAAGTTGTACGTGTTGAAGTGGTAGTAGTGGTGGTTATATTCAGACCTTTTAAGAAGGATATTGAGAAACTGCAGAGCATCCAGAGGAGAGTGACCATCTCTGATAAAAAGGACCTAAGGGGGCAGCTAGGTGGCACAGTGGATAAGGCCCTGGATTCAGGAGGACCTGAGTTCAAATCCAGCGTCAGACACTTGACACTTACTAGCTGTGTGACCCTGGGCAAGTCATTTAACCCTCATTGCCCCATAAAAAAAGGACCTAAGTTCATGTCATATGAGGATCAAAGAAATGGGGCTATCTAGCCTGAAGAAGAGAAGGTTCAAGAGAAACCAGATGACAGGCCTAAAGTATCTGAAGACTTGTTCTTTTTGGTCCCAGAGGGCAGAACCAGAGGCATTGGGGAGAAGGGCCTAATGTAAGCTTGTTGTCAGGAAAACCTTGCTCACATTCATAGTTAGCCAAAGGAGGAATGGGCTTCTTCACAAAGCATTAGGTTCTCCCAAACAGGAAGTGTTCAGGCAGAGGCTGGATGAGTGGGGTGGGGTTTGGGGTGATTCTTTGGCCTAGTTGGCCACTGAGGTCCTTTCCAAGACTGCGAGAGAGTGGGTTATGGGGTCAGGTGGATACGAAATATAGGAATACTGATAAAGTCTCCAAAGTGCCAACCTATGGATTATGAGTACTTTGTAACTAAAATAAGTTCTAGCCCAATAGTGGGAATTTGCACTATAATCTTGTTCTTTCGTTTTCACAGGTGAGAAGGGTGACGAAGGTTCGCCAGGCACACCGGGAAGCCCTGGCTCCCAAGGTCCAAAGGGTGAACAGGGCTTTCCTGGATTCCCTGGTGTACGAGGGCCCTCAGGCCCTCCTGGCTCTCCAGGTCAAAACCAGGAAGGTCCCAAAGGGAACATTGGGCCCCGCGGTCATCCTGGGAGACCAGGTACATATGGGAGCATCAGGGAAATGGTCCTATTATTGTCTATTATTTTGTCTTGCTGGTGGGTTATTTAGTGTTTAGAGCTAGACTAAATTTGTAACTTAGGGCTGTGTTCCAAGTAAACAGCTTGGTTTATGCCCGGCTCCATTGATTTCCATGGCATCCACCAATTCCACTTGATAATGGATGTCATCCTCATTTACTTAGAGTGGAAGTAAAACTCAGTAACTGACATATTAGTCTCTTTGTTGAAGGGAAAGCTGTGCCGATAACCTGGCAGCAAAATCCCATGGACATGTTGCAGTGCAGGCAGAACTATAATATCCCAGAAATAATTTGCATGAGCACCCAATCTACTTTTTTGGACTGGACCAAAAAAATGTCTCCAAAGTTGGCTGCATGATTCAATGTCATTGGCACAATAAACAGATTTTATCTTTCCTAGGAACAGGACAATCAAATTTCTCTTCAGCATCCCAGCATGAGCTCCTCAGCCCAAGCTCATGTCTGGATCTCATCCTTCTTACGTTAACACTGTTCCCGCAGAGTCAATTCTGCATCCAATGTTCACCTTTTCATTCAGTGTCTGTGTGGGGTAGTTCCATTTACTAATTCTGGAAAATCTCATTTTCATCCAGGGTTAATATTGCTGAGCCCAGGCACTCACTGGTGGTCTTTTATCGACAGCTTTTAGAGACATCATTTTCCATTTTTATATTTCTGGTAATTAAAAACTTGGCTCTCATTGATTAAAAAGCAAGTGAAATCTCCAATGAAAGCAACAAAATAATTGGCCCCTCACTTCCTAGGGCTTGAAAGTCTCTGGATTTTCACTTCCAAATGCCATTTAATTCATGCTAGTAGCGTGTTCGTTAATATCATAGTTAATTTTGCTGAGATCTGTATGACAGACTCGAATTCATTGGGATCATGGGCTAAGTTCAGAACAACTATTCACTAGCTGGCTGTCTCTGCTGTGATGTGAATGTTTCTGGAGGGGGGTGAGCAACCCCAGTGATGGGCTGCTCAGCCATGTTTTCTCTCGGGGGAAAATGGGATTGTGCCCTGGTTGAACAAGCACTAATTTGGGGCAGGGGGAACCGACCCATATCACTTTGCTGTTTTGGAATAACACTGCGATTTTATGCAAGGAATAGTGAAATTTGTTAGCTCCTGTGGAAACGTGGCTATTAGTTATAAACAAACCAACCAACAAAAAAGCACCTGACTAAATTTCTGATTTTACTACAGTCATGAAAAAGAAAGAAATAAGAGGAATGGGTTCTTCTTGACTCTTGCATTTTTTTTTCTGTGAACTCCACTCAGGAAGTTTAAGCCTGGTTGTTTTAGTAGTATCGTTAGGAAGTGCTTAGGGCAAAGATCTCTGACTGTAATAGGCCTTCAGAATACAGCAGTAGTGAACTAACCTTTTAGTGAAAGGCTCCAGTGATTGGAGCCAGAGGTTGTTTCTAACAGTCTTCATGTTCTCTTCCCATTGCGGAATGATCACATTGGACCTTAATGAACTCTTAATCCCTTCTGGATCCTTCAGGTTGGCCCCTTGTAATAGCTCAAATAATAGCTTTTGATCAAGTTTGAAATGATATCCATCTATGCATGTGCGTATGTGTTGATTTCATGATCCATGGTCCATGATGTTGATTTGTACCATGATTTCATGGGAATATAAAACCCCCTCTACCTGTGCAGTTCTCTGCCCCTTATAGGGCCTAAAGTCTCTGACAGCCACCCTTTTGGGGCACTGAGAGCTTAAGTCACTTGCCCAGGGTCACATAGCCAGATCTTCCCAACTCCAGGGCCATCATGTTGTCCTTTGTGTAGGTATTATTTTCTTTAAACTGGACCTGTGATTTAATTGATATAGGGAGTTCCTGGTGTGGAAACTCCTTCTCTCAACGGAGATTGGCACCTCCCCTGTAACGTCCAGTGTCACAGAGTTGCCTAGGCCACTGCGAGGTTTAGTGACTTGCTCAGGGTCACACAGCCAGAATATGTCAGAAGCAGTGCTCAAACACCTATGTATGTGTATACATAAATGATTAAAATCACCAAGTATAGGGGCGGCTAGGTGGCACAGTGGATAAAGCACCGGCCCTGGATTCAGGAGTACCTGAGTTCAAATCCGGCCTCAGACACTTGAAACTTACTAGCTGTGTGACCCTGGGCAAGTCACTTAACCCCCATTGCCCCAGAAAAAAAAATCACCAAGTATATTCATCCGGAGTGTAATCTGCCAAGTCACTTCTTGTATTTTGGCTGAAAATTGTAAGATATTAGTAAATTACAGTGCCCGGTGTCTCCAACCAACAGTGAGAAGTCACTTAATTAGGAAAGTCAATTTAGCATTCCTTTCCAATTTTGCTAACAAGCAGAATCAGTGTCCAGTTATCTGTGACTTTCTTTGTCATAGATCTGTAGCGGGAAAACATCATTCTGTACTCCTTTGAGAGATGCTGAAGCTAATTGTTGGCCAAAAATCATCAAGAAAGAGAGACTTGTGAATGCAGGAGTAATTGGGCTAGTTAATAACCATTTCTTTATTATCCCATACTTTTCTCTGTCAAAAAGTACAGAGATATTAGAATCTGAACTTGCTGGAGTTTGTGTAGGTTTTCCCCAGTATAGAATCTCCCACTCAAGATTTTGCTATCAGTTAACAAGTGTTTGAGAGGCACTGTGCCATAGTGGTTAGAGAGATGGCCTAAGAGTTGGGAAGGCCTACTTTCAAATCCTGCTTCCAATAATAGCTATATGACCCTGGGCAAGTCACTTAACTTTTCAGTGTCCCTCAGGCAATTCTATATGACTAAGTTACAGGCGACTTCCATCACAGAAGGAATCCTCAGTAAGAATTCCTCATCTGGTAAAATCACAGGGCCAGGCTTTATTCCTATGTGCAAGGTACTATGCTCAGCACTGGGGACACCAAGACAAAAGTGAACCAGCCCCTGCCCTCATGAAGCTTATATTGTAATCAAGTTATTAAATTTTTAAGTGACCCAATGGGACACACCAAAAAGTCCAAAGCACCTGCTCATATGAATGGTTTACTAGCTGGCTATTCCTGGTTTCATCCTATGCACATGTGATCTGACCATGTGATGCCCCTACTCAATTGATTCCAGTGATGCCCTATTGCCTCTAGGATCAAGCAGAAATCATTCCATTTAACTATTAAAGCCCTTTGCAATTTGGCCTCAACCTCTCTCTCCAGCTCTTTGTCTTTGCTCTGGCTGCACCCCATCCTTCAAGCTTCCGTCGTAGCTGAAGCCTTTTCTGACACCCTCAATGGCTAATGTGTGTCCTTCCTCCCAAACTGCCTTGTACTTAACTACTTTCTCTTTGTTTTATGGCCATTTAATATGTATCTATTCTGTATATACATGTGTGTATGATACACATTGTCTCACCATTAGAGTATATGTTCCTTGTGAGTAGGAGTTGTTTCGTTCTTTGTATTTTTGTTCCTAGGGCCTAGCTCAGTGCCTGAGCTTAATAAGTGCTTATTGATTAATTGATTGGTGTGAACTGTACACACCAAAAATAGTGTCAAGAATTGCCCAGTGGGAGATTGGTGATTCACAGAGAATATTTTTAGCTAACTGTGAGCAAGGTCTGAATGTTTATTGTTATCTGTGATTGTAAGGCAAGGCTAAAAGGAAGGCCGTCTTCTTGCCTTTATGCTATGGAGGTGAAGGATTATTTTATTTCATACTCTTAGGATTCTCAAAGATAGTTCACTTCTGAGCTTAGACCTTTGCTTTTTTATTTGCCTTCCTAATATCATGATTTCTCAAACATCAAACAATCCTTCCATCAAGGCAAGTGGATAGAGTACTGGACATGAAGTCAAGAAGACCTGAGTTCAAATCCTGCCACAGCAACTTACTAGCTGTGTGACCCTCAGCAAGTCACTTAGCCTCTGACTGCCTCAGTCTCCTAAACTTTAAAATGGGAATAAAAATAGCACCTACCTCCCAGGGTTTTTGTGAGGATAAGATGAGATAATATTTCTGAAGACTTAGCACAGTGCCTGGCACAAAGTAAGCATTTAATAAATGCTTGTTTCCTTTTTTCATTCCCTCCCTCCCTCCTTCCTTTCCTTCTTTCCTTTCTTCCTTCCATCCCTCTCTTACTTCCTTCCTTCCTTCTTCCCTTTGATGAATTCAAGTCACCTGTCCCAGGTGGACTACATACTCTGATATAGAAAGAACTGGCAGATGGAATTGTTACACCACTATCAATAATGTTTGAATAGAATTTTATTTTCCAAAATATATGTAGAAACAAATTTTAACATCAATTTTTAAAAAAAATTGTTCCAACTTCTCTTCCTCCTCCATTCCCACCCCCCACCCACTGGAACTCAAGCATTTCAAAATAAGTTATACATGAGTAGTCATGGAAAACATTCCCACATTAGCTAGGTTGTGAGAGAAAACAGTCATATCAATAATGTTTGAAAGATTTTAGGAAACAGGAGAGGTGAAATGGGACTGGAGAGGACAAATGTGTGAATTTTCAAAAAAGGAAGAAAAACAGAGTCTGTAACAGAAGTATAGGACAATGAGCTAGATAGCTTGGCTTTGATTCCTGGTGGAATTCTAGAATGGTTCATTAAATAGATGGCTAGTGAACATATAACAAAGGAAACCATGATCACAACAAGCTAGCATGACTTTAGCAAGAATAGGTCATGCCAGACTAACCTTATTTTCGTTTTTGACAGGGTTATTAGCCTGAAAGATTAGGGAACTGCTGTAGTTATCATTTGCCTAGAGCTTTTGAAAAAGTCTCTTACACTGGACCGTGTGGAAAGTATGGTGAGATGTGAGCTAGATGATAGTGTAATTAAATTTATGCGGACCTGGTTGAATGGCTAAACTCAAAGAGTAGTCGTTAATTATTCAATGTCTGCTTGGCAGGAGAGCTCCAGTGAGGTGCCATGGAGATCTGTGCTTTGCCCTATTCTGCTTAACATTTTTATCAATGACTTGGATATAGGCATAGATGGCACATTTATCATTTGGCACAATGCTAGAAGAGAGAGAGCTAATATACTGGATGCACAGTCATGATCCAAAAGGAATTTTTAGAAGCTAGAATATTGGTCTGAAAAATAATAATCTAATTTAAGCCATCACATTTATAAGAGGGATAAATGTAAAGTTTTGCAATTGGATCCCAGAAATCAATTCCACAAGTACAAGGCATGGCTTGACAAGTTTGTCTTTAAAAAGGATCGGTTTTTGTTTGTTTTTGTGCACGGCAAACTCAGAATAAGTCAGCAGTGTGTTTTGAGAGCCAAAAATACCAATGCATCCTTAGGCTGTCTTGAGCATCAGCACCCATGGGGTGGGAAGGAATAGTCCTGCTGTCATTTGCTGTGGTCAGATCCCATTTGGGGTATTGTTTTCACCTCTGGGTGCTCCAGTTTATGGAGGACATTGGGGCCAGGATGGTGAAGTGCCTTAAGTTCTTGTCATCCGAAGACTGAAGGAACTGGCAATATTTAACCCAGAGAAGAGAAGCCTTGAGACAGACTCTGTAGTCATATTCAAGTATTTGATGGGCTTTCACCTAAAAGATGACATATTTCAACTCAACCTTAAGGAAAAACTATCTAACAATTAGAGCTGTCCACGTGTGGAATTGGCTGTACTGAGAGCTATTAGGGGCTCCATCTCACAAGAGGCCTTTGAGCAAAGTCTGGATGACCACTTGGGAATATAGCAGAGGGGATTCTCACTGAGTTATCTGTTGGACTAAACGGACTGGGGGGGGGGTCCCTTCTAACTGATAGTACATGCTCACAAACCATCTATTTGTCTGGGATAAAGCGATGAAAAAAGCATTTTTCAGGTGCTCAACTATGCCCCACACATTGTATAGAAATACAGAAATGAAGAAACTCTTCTTTAAGAAGTTTGCATTCTAATTGGGGGGCATGGTGGTTGGGCAAGCTATTTTGGTTTGTAAGGTCACAGGGTTGGTGAGTGGAGTCCTGGAGAGGAGCTCAATGCTGGTGATTTGATTTCAGTTGCAGGAAGTGGGTCTAGCGAGCCAGCTGGAGTAGAGGGCCAGATGAGGCTCTCAACACTCAGGACAGAGGACCCTAGGGCTAACCTCCAGAGCTAAAAGGGCTAAATTCTTCAGGGGCCCCATGCTATGCCTAATAGTCTTTTGGGGGGAGGCAGGGCAATAAGGGTTAAGTGACTTGCCCAGGGTCACACAGCCAGTAAGTGTCAAGTGTCTGAGGCAGGATTTGAACTCAGGTCCTCCTGAATCCAGGGCCTGTGCTTTATCCACTTCACCACCTAGCTGCCCCCATGCCTAACAGTCTTTACAGGATCCGCCTCCCATCCTCTTTCTGAAAACCAGAACATTTGCCCATTTCCAGACACCTCTCTCTCTCTCCACAGTTCCAACAAGTTCCCCAACCAAAGTTCAGCTGCAAGTTCTTTTCGTTCTGGGAGGTGTAATTGGTTCAGATCAGGAGACCTGAACTTATTTCGAGCCGCTAGGTGCTCCATTACTATCTTCTCACCTATCTTGAGTTTCAATTCCCTCCCAACTATGTTTGTTCTACCCAGCATGAAGATGTTTTTCCCTGTGACAGACAAGATGGAAGTGAGATCATTCTCCTTTCCTTTCATCCATTAACATTAAACTCTCTCCAAGGCAGAGGGAAGGCTAGAACTAGAACTCCAACCTGAAATAGATCATTGTTTAAAACAGAGTATTCAAATGATTGCATTGCCTTAGCTAATTATCACTTCTTTCTGAAGCTCGGCCTTGTTTTGTTTTGTTTTGTTTTGTTTTGTTTTCACTGGCCCTCTATTCTGGTGTATATTGGATGGAGGGCCCCATGCATGAAATTGACTTGGCATATAACGGAGAACAATATTAAGTTGGAAAAACTCGAGTTTGGGAAGTCTTGCTATGCTGTTTTATCAGGTTGCCTTGCCACCAACCCCAATGAAATCATCAAGCCTCTTTTTAATGGGTATTGTTCTAAGAGCTGCTACATATTTAATCAGCCCTCTCAACTCGCAAATCAAATGGCTGAGCACTAAGTTCGAATTGCAATCCCAGATGTGGATCTCCTCATATCTGTTGCTCATTATGGAACCAAACTATGCTCTCCTACCCGGAATGAATTCTGCCTCGGGACTCTTCAGTCAGAGTCGAACTGGCTGACATTTACATTATGCTTTCTTTACCTTTTAAAATCTCATTTGATTCTTACAGTAATCACTCGATCAGCAAGCATTTATTTTTTTCCTTCTTTTTCTTTCTCTTTTTTTTTTTGTGGGGCAATGAGGGTTAAGTGACTTGCCCAAGGTCACACAGCTAGTAAGTGTCGAGTGTCTGAGGCCTGATTCAAACTCAGGTCCTCCTGAATCTAGGGCCAGTGCTTTATCCACTGCACCACCTAGCTGCCCCAGCAAGCATTTATTAAGCTCCTACTGTATGCTAGGTGCTGAGAGAAGTACAAAGAAAGAAGCAGTCCCTTCCCTCTGACACTCTATTTTATAGAGGGAGACAGCATTCTCTAGAGAAGGACCTAGTAGTCAGTCAACAAGCATTGAAGTACTTACACTCTAGGTGTCAGGCACTGTGCCCAGTGCTGGACAGAACAAAGACAAAAAGTAAAACTGTCCCTCCCTTCAGGGAGCTTGCATTCCCTGATGTTCTATAAAGTCAACAAGCATTTATTAAGTACCTACTGTTTGCCAAACATTGTACTAGATGTTAGGGTTACAGAACCAAAAAGTGGCAGCCCTTGTCTTCAAGGAATTTATATTCTAGTGGGGGAACACTTTCACAGAGGAGGAAACTGAGGCTCAGGAAGGTTAAGAGACTTCTCCAAGGTCAAACAACTAGAGCTGGGATTTGAATTTTACATTTCTACTGGGGGGTGGCGGTGAGAGGCCATGGTTCAGAGCATAAGTAAATGAGAGCACTGTGGGCAGCTGGACCATGTACATGCTTCCATATTCTAACCCCCTGGATTTAACAAATAGACACACTAGTGTATTAACAGAGATACTACTAATCATCTCATGTCCACAGAGCACTTTACAGTTTATTTGATGCAACTTCCCATGCCTAAACTCCTCTGGGCCACAGCTGTGTGAAGCAGGGAAATCAAGGTCTTTATTCTCCCTGTTTTCCAAATGAGCAAATTGAGTCTCAGAGCCCTAGTGACTTGCCCAAGGTAACAAAGCTGTTATAGGAGATAGCTGCCAGTGGAACTCAGGTCTTCTGACTCCTGGTTGTGTGTGTGTGTGTGTGTGTGTGTGTGTGTGTGTGTGTGTCCGTCCGTCCGTCCGTCCCATAATGTTCTACTTTCCTGTTGTAATATTCAGTGTTCTACAACTCGAGGCAAGACTTGTAAGAGTGGATTGTGTTTACAAACACTCCAGACAGTTACCGTTAGCCAAGAATTGTCTTTTTCACAGACTGTTTTCCTTTTACTGTAACAAGCTTGTTCTTTTCTTGATTTTCAAACAGCAAATCTGGCCCTGCTCAAATAACTGCATTGAATCATAAGGACGTATCAGTGATGGTTTCTGTGATTTTCATTTAATCTTGCATGTCAACATTTTTTAAAAAAAATTACTGACAATCTTCGCACCTTCGAGAAATACTATCACTCAAGCTTCTCATTTCCTGGAGTTCAACAAAAAACAAATGTACACTGGATTTTTCTCTCTAATGTGCAGTAATGCATGGAAGCCCCTGATAAGCTATTATTTAAAATTCAAAATGCATCTTTATGGCATATTTGTGAAGGACGCAAAGCATTCCAGGGAGGTTGCTAGTAATAGCAACTCATGGCTGTTGTGACTCTGTGGGTCAGATTGACTAGAGGAAGAGATGAGGTTTTTGAGTGAGGCATGGAAAAATCCAAGACCGACACAAAATGTGGCAAAAATGCCCCTTGTATAAAAGGAGCTGAGTGCTCTAGAGGAAATAAATGATTTTGTTATACAAAGAGACAGGGTGAGGGGGGCAGCTAGGTGGCACAGTAGATAAAGCATCGGCCCTGAATTCAGGAGGACCTGAGTTCAAATCCGGCCTCAGACGCTTGACACTTACTAGCTGTGTGATCCTGGGCAAGTCATTTAACCCTCATTGCCCTGCAAAAGAGAGAGACAGACAGACAGGGTGAGTCATCATAGAGAGTGTTTGCTGCATTTGGAATCAGATGACCTAGGTTCAAATCCTAGCTCTTCTATTTACTAGTTGTGTGACCTTGGAGAAGTCTCTTAACCTTCCTGAGCCTCAGTTTCCCCCTCTGTAAAATGAGGAAGCTGGACTCGGCCTCTGAGGGCCCTTCTAGCTCCTGACATAGGATCCTGTGTGTGAATCTGAGCAGAGTCCCTTTCCCTCCCCTGGCCTCAGTTTCCCCCTCTATAAAATGCGGGAGTTGGACTTGGTGGCCTCTTAGAGCCCTCCCAGCTCCAGACGTAGGATCCTGCGTGTGAACCTGGGCAAAGTTCCTTCCCTTCCCTGGACCTCAGTTTCCTCTTTTGTAAAAAGAAGGCATTTGAGGTACCTTCCAGCTCTAAGTCAATGATCCTCCCATTAGTCTCTGAGACATTTCCTTTAGGGACCTGCAGTAGTAGGGTTAATATAATGGCTTCAGAATAGATTGCACTGAAAAATATTTGGCTTTCTGTACGACTGATCCTGCATGTGTATTGATAATGATGTACCCCCAGTGTACAAGACGGATTGCTTTTCAGCCTGTGCAGTAACGCGGGCTGCCTCTAACTAACAATCTTATTTTCTCCTGCGCACCGCCATCTGACCCTTCCAGCATCGATCTTGGGGCTTTGGGTCACCTCTGACCCTCTATGGGTCTCAAGGTCAGATTCTTCACTAGTCAACTCGTGTTTTTATGGTCTTCTCTGGGTTATAAGAGAAATGGACTTTCCACTGTGCCGGGGGAAGTCACAGGAGAGCTTGAGCTGCCGCCCCCTCCCTTCCCTTCCCCCCCCCACCTCCCTGATACCTGCTCCCTGCTTTCTTTCACCTGTCAGTAAAGGTCATGTGACTAATTTATGATCTCTTTGGAAAGGACACCGGGTTTCATGAACTTCTCCTGGTCGCATCAGATAATCTCTATTGAAGTCATATTGGATTTAAAATGGAAAAATCAACAACGTGTTTTTATCTCGCATAAAGAATTAGAACTGCGTGTCTGGCCCATGGGTGACCTCTACATGCAGATTTCTTTTCGCAAAACCTTATTGCCTAACATGACTTTCATCTGTGTATTCATAGTTATTCTCAGAAATGGAAGGGATCACTGTACAGAACAACATCCGGTGTTTACCAGTATATCATTAGCGCCTTGTTAATTTAAAAATCAGGAGCCCCAGAAATGCCTGGATTCAAAGGGCGATGGATTAGCCAATATCTTGTTCTACCTGCAAGAGTAGTGATCTTCCGGCACCTACGTCTTCAGACCAGGACTGTATTTTAATAAGTTACCCGTTGATGAAGAGGGCCACAAAAAGGTTATCTTTCTAAAAAATAGAAAGATATAACGTAGCCCCATCTCTCTTCTCAGGATGTTTTTAGAAGTAGCTTATTTATCTTGAACTGAGCTGCTACCTAATTTCTAATACAAATTATATATTTTCTAGGCCCCAAATTTAAAAGCCAGCTTCTTAGATTTGTGGAGAAAAATCTCATTTAGGCAAGTTTGTTTGATAGGTGCTTTATTAAGAAAGGAGGTGGGGAGGGAGGGAGGGAGGGAGGAGAAAAAAGGAAGAAGGAAGGGAGAGAGAGAGAGAGAATGAAGGAAGGGAGAGAAAAATAATGGATGGATGGATGGATGGATGAATAGATAGATATCTAGTTGTTCCAGACCATCCCATTTAAACTGGTCTGTTGTGGGCAGCTACGTGGCACAGTGGATAAAGCACCGACCCTGTATTCAGGAGGACCTGAGTTCAAATCTGGCCTCAGACACTTGACACTTACTAGCTGTGTGACCCTGGGCAAGTCACTTAACCCTCATTGCCCCGCAAAAATAATTGAATGAATGAATGAATTAATAAAATAAACTGGTCTGTTGTTTGTAGGTATGTCAAAGGACAGAGATGGTCTCTGTGGCTGCTTCTTCTTTCTTACATGCCAGGCAGAATAGAGCTAGGTTGGAAACTTGCTGGAAATGTCTGCACAATGACCAAGCATGCCATTTTCAGGGTATTTTTGCCCCTCACCCAGTCATTCTGCCTTTTGGAAAGAACATTGACTGTAGAGGCAGAGGACCTGAGTTCAAATCCTACCTCTAATGCTTAAATGTAAACTCTTTAAGAGCAGGGACTATTTAAAAACACACACACATTTGTTTTATCCATATATATTACATCTATATATGTAAATATATGTACACACATATGTGTGTATATTTTGCTATGTCCCCAGCTCAGTGTCTGTTATACAGTAGTCACTTAATAAATGCTCATTGTTTTCTTCCTTTCATGACCTTGAACAGGTTGCTTCATCTCCCTTTGCTCATCTATAAAGTCACCAGCTACCCGGTCATGCTTTTGCTTGTCAGGAAAGGTTATGTGACTAATTTATGAGCTCTTTGGAAAGGACACTGGGTTTCATGAACTCCCTTGGTCACATCAGATAATCCCTATTGAAGTCATATTGTCTTTAAAATGGAAAAAAAAACACGTTTTTAATCTTCAAACCTGCATAAAGAACTGGATGGATTAGGTAAGCACTGAGGTCTCTCCAGGTCTGGCTCTGTGATTCTATGACAAACACGTGTCCTTAGACCTCAGGTTTGGGGGCAAAGAAAACTGGGTAATGGAACAAGACACGTGGACTTTTAATACTGGTTGAAAATAATATCCCAGCCTAGATTCTATAAGCCGAGTGTACCTGGGGTCCATGAACTTGGTTTTTGAACTTGGTTTTTTTATAAATATTTTGATAACTGTACTTCAAGAAATTGGTTTCTTTGCCATCTTGGGCATTTTCTTTTATGTATTTGAAAACATGATTCTGAGAAAGGGGTTGTGGGCTTCTCCAACCTCCCTGCCCAAGGGAAGAGTCCAGACCACAAAACAGGCCAAGAACCCCTACATTAAATTTAAATCCATCTGCTGATACTCTTACTTTGAGATGTAATTCCTACAAAGGGACTCTTTTTGCTTGAAATCAGGAAGTCAGTTCGCTAGAGGAAGGGTGGTCTGAGTTTCAGCTCTCAGTTTCTTGTTATGTAGCTCATCTTGATGCCCTAGACATTTTTTTTAGTGAGGCATTTGGTGTTAAGTGACTTTCCCAGGGTCACACAGCTAGTAAGTGTTAAGTGTCTGAGGCCGGTTTTGAACCCAGGTCCTCCTGACTCCAGGGCCGGTGCTCTATCCCCTGTGCCACCTAGCTGCCCTGCCCTAGACATTTTTGATACTCTATTTCTTAGTCCCAGACCTACTAGCAACTTCTTGGCACCCAGCCCTTGCCAGAAGGCTTAGCCTTCAGTGCTATGAGCAAGGTGCCTAGCACATACTAGGTGCTTTAATCAGTGCTATGTGACTTGGGTTTTGGCCAAGTTTACTTGTACTCTCAGAATGGCCTGGATGACTTCTGCTTAGATGACATAGTCCCCTCTGATGCCTGATGTGGATTTTATCTTAGGTTCTTGAAGAACATGCAAGAACAATGAATGTTCAACCAGGTCTTTGCCAAACTAGAAAGGCTCTTGGCATGGAAACAACAATGAACTGTGGGCCTGCTTTCCCAGAACCACTCTAGCTAAGTTTTTGGAAAACCTCACCACTGTGATTATAGACCTACAGCTGGAAGGGACCTCAATGTACATCTAGTCCAACCCCCTCATCTTTCTTTGTTGTTTTGGGGAGTTTTTTGGTGAGGCAATTGGAGTTGAGTGACTTGCCCAGGGTCACACAACTAGTAAGTGTTAAGTGCCTGAGGCCAGATTTGAACTCAGGTCCTCCTGACTCCAGGGCCAGTGCTCTATCCGCTATGCCATCTAGCTGCCCCCTCCCAACCCCCTCATCTTAAAGAGAAGGAAACCAAGTCCCAGAGAGGTGAAATGATCTGTCTAAGGTCACACACGAACTCCTAGATCTAGAACTGGAAAGGACCTCGGAGCCCATCAACTCCAAGCCTCTCATTTTCATTCCAGTCTCACATGACAAGCTACATGCTGGGCATCTCTTCCTGAACATCCATAGGTATCTCAAATTCAGGGTATCTGAAATTGAGCTCATTCCATTTCCCCCCAGCCCCACCCCTCTCCTGAATTCCTTATCACTGTTGAAGACACACCATCCTCCTGGCATCCAGGCTTACAACATTTGTGAAGCATCCTTGATTCTTTGATTGCCCTAACTATCCATGTACAATAACTTGGCAAGGTCTAGTTGTTCCTGCCTCTGCACCATCTATTCCGTTGATCCCTTTCTTTCCACCTACACAATCTCTCCCCTAGATACATCTGGCCACATCTCACACACACACACACACACACACACTCAAAAATTTTCAGTGGCTCTTATTGCTTCTAGGATAAAATCCAGAATCACCACATAAAGCCTCCCATAGTCTGATTCCCATTTACCTTTTCACTCTTTTTTTATCTTTCTCTGAATCATCCCTTTATTTGAAGCAATATATCTGTGTATATGTGTATGTGTATATATTTGGTGAGGCAATTGGGGTTAAGTGACTTGCCCAGGGTCACACAGCTAGTAAGTGTCAAGTGTCTGAGGCTGGATTTGAACTCAGGTCCTCCTGACTCCAGGGCCAGTGCTCTATCCACTGCGCCACCTAGCTGCCCCTGAAGTAATATATTTTCAATAAAAGTATTTTATTATTTCCCAGTTATATATAAGGATAGTTTTCAACATTTGTTTTCATAGAATGTTTAGTTCCAAATTTTTCTCCCACCTTCCCTTCCCTCCCTCCTCCCCAAGATGGAAAGCAATCTGATATAGGTTATATATGTTCAATCACATTAAGCATATTTCTGCATTAGTCATCTCGTGAAAGAAGAATCAGGAAAAAAACTCAAAAAAAGAAGAAAAAACAGCCCCAAAGTAGAAACAGTATGGTTCAATCTGAATTTATATTCCACAGTTCTTTTTTTCTGGATGTTGAGAACATTTTCTATCATGAGTTCTTTGAAATTGTTTTGGATCATTGCACTGCTGAGACATCACACGATGTTGCTGTTACTGTGTACAATATTCTCCTGGTTCTGCTCCTCTCAGTCAGCATCAGTTCATGTAAGTCCTTCCAGGTTTCTCTGAACTCCTCCTGCTCATCGTTTCTTACAGCACAATAGTATTCCATTACATTCATATACCACAACTTGTTTAGCCATTTGCCAATTGATGGGCATTCCCTCAATTTCCAATTCTTTGCCACCACAAAGAGAGCTGCTATAAGTATTTTTGTACATGTGGGTCCTTTTCCCTCTTCTCTGATCTCTTTGGGATACAGACGTAGCAGTGGTACCACTGGGTCAAAGGGTATGAACAGTCCCATAGCCCTTTAGGCATAGTTCCAAATTGCTCTCCAGAATGATTGGATTACTTCACAGCTCCACCAACAATGCATTAGTGTTCCAATTTTTCCACAGCTTCTCCAACATTTATTATTTTCCTTTTTTGTCATATTAGCCAATCTGATATTACCTTTCCACTCTTTTATCAATGTACTCTCTATTCCATTCAAACTGACCTGCCAATTGTCCCCCATACACAACATTCTTTTTCCCACCTCCTTGCCCTATCCCAAATTGTCCCCAAGTCAAGGCCCTCTTTTACCTCTGTCTCATAATATTCCTTGATTTAAGGTCAAAATTCCTTGAAAGCCCACTTGAGGTGCCACCTCATACAGGAGTTCTTTCCTTCCCATCCCTTCCCCATTGTTATCATTCTCTCCCTCTTGAAATTACTTATTATTTACTTATATGTATGCATGTAGGCAGCTACATGGAGTAGTGGATAGAATTCTGGGCTTGGAGTGAGCAAGACTCATCTTCATGAGTTCAAATATGGCCTCAGACACTTTCTAGCTGTGTGACCCTGGACAAATCACTTAACCCTTTACAGCCTCAGTTTTTTCATCTGTAAAATGAGCTGGAAAGGAAATGGCAAACCAGTCCAGTATCTTTGCCAAGCAAACCCCCAATGGGGTCATGACTGGACAAACAAAAACAACAAAAATACACATTTTCCAAATCTGCCCAAGGAGAGTATAAGCCACTGGTGGGCAGAGATGATGTTGTTTGAAAATCCCAGTACCTTGCCAGTAATAGGAGCTTAGTAAATGTTTATTGAATTGTTAAATGGAGAAAATTACTTAGAAAAGGACAGGGAAAATATGGCTAATTGCGGATACCCAAGATAATTGATGAGATAGTAAGAAAGCACTTAGCAGCCCTTGATGAATTCAAGTCTCTTGGCCAAGATAAACTATGTCCTCAGCTGATCAATGAACTGGTAGATGTGATTCCTGAGACATTGCCAGTGATATGTGAAAGATTGTATAAACCAGGTGAGTCCTATAGGACTGGAGAAGAGCACATATCTTCCTGATCTTCAAAAAAGGGAATAAACTAGAATCTAGATGTTGTAAGCCTAATGACCTTGACTTCAGTTCCTGAGGAAATTCAGAAGCATTTCCTGGCCCTCCAAATCCCCTATACCTCTGAGATTACCTCCCACTATATATACATCTTGAATGTACATAGGTGTTTTCATGTTGTTTCCTCCATTCAATTGTGAGTTCCTTAAGGGCAGGGACTATGTTCATTCCTTTCTTTATGTCCTCAATACTTAGCACAGTGACTGGTACATAGTAGTAGATGCTTAATAAATGCTTATTTTTTTAGTGAGGCAGTTGGGGTTAAGTGACTTGCCCAGGGTCACACAGCTAGTAAGTGTTAAGTGTCTGCGGCCAGATTTGAACTCAGGTACTCTTGACTCCAGGGCCGGTGCTCTATCCACTGCACCACCTAGCTGCCCCTTAATAAATGCTTATTAATGGTTGATGGTGATGATGAAATTCTGGCATGTATTAGATATGGTTAATGAGTATCTAGAAAAGGAAGTCAAGGTCACAAAGGTACAATATAGTTTCATCAAGAATGGGCTATGCTGGACTATCTATCCATCCATAATCTATCTCTCTATCAATCTATCATCTATCAATCCATTCACCCATACACCTACCTATATACGTATCTATCCATCTATCTACCCATCTATCCATCCACCTACCTATATACCTATCTATCCATCTATCTATCTACCCATCCATCCATCCATCCACCTACCTATCTACATATATATCCATCTATCTATCTACTTACCCATCCATCCATCCATCCATCATTACTAAGCCAATAGATCAAGGGATTCTATAGATATACTTTACTGAGATTTTAGTGAGCAAATTATTAGACAAAATATCTCATTCAATTCTTATGGGAAAGATGGAGAGAGATGGGTAAGATAATCATACCATTGGTTGGATGTAGATCTGGCTAAATGGCCAGCCTCCAAGAATAATCATTATTAGTTTGACATCACCTTGGCAGGAGGTCTCCAGTGGAATGCCCCAGGGATCTGTGCTTGGCCTTGTGCTGTTTAATATGTTTATCAATGACTTGGATAAAGACACAGATGGCATGCTTATTATTTTGCAGATGGTGCAGGGCTAGGAGAGAGACCTGACATACTGGATGGCAGAGTGAGGATCCAAAAATATTGACAGACTAGAACATTGGGCTGAATCTAATAAAGTGAAATTTAATTGGGATAAATGCAAAGTTCTGTACTCTGGTTCAAGAAAAAATCAACTTCACGAGTACCAGATGGAAAGGGACATAGGTGGACAGCAGGTTGTCTGGGAAAAGATGGTTGTTTTTGGTCTTGTTTTGTTTCGTTTTGAATAGCCTACAAGCTACAAATCAACGGTATGATATGGCCACAGAGAAAACTAAAATGACCTTGGGCTGTCCCAAGTGTGGCCTGATGCCCATAACCAGGAAGGTGATAGTCCTTGGCCCTGCTCAGACTAAGGAAATGTTTCATTCTTGATTGCCATAGCTTAGTCTCTTTTTTAATTATAAAAGTATTTTATTATTTTCCAGTTACATGTAGAGATAGTTTTCAACATTTGTTTTTATAAAATTTCTAGTTTCAAATTTTTCTCCCTCCCTCCCTCCCTCTCCTCAAGACAGTAGGTAATCTGATATAGGTTATATATCTACAATCACAATAAACATATTTCTGCATTTGTCATGTTATAAGAGAAGAATCAAAGCAAAAAGGAAAAACCTCAAAAAAGAAAAAACAACTGCACCCAAAATAAAAGAAATAGTATGGTTCAATCTGCATCCATATTCCACAGTTCTTTTTTTCTGGATTTGGAGAGCCTTTTCCATCATGAGTCCTTTGGAACTATCTTGTACAGTTGTATTGCTGAGAAGGATTAAGTCTGTCACAGTTGATCAACACATAACGTTGATACTGTGTACAATGTTTTCCTGGTTCTGCTCATCTCACTCATCATCAGTTCATGCAAGTCCTTCCAGGTTTCTCTGAAATCCACCTGCTCATTGTTTCTTACAGCACAATAGAATTCCATTATATTCATACACCACAACTTGTTCAGCCATTCCCCAGTTGATGGGCAGCCCCTCAGTTTCTAATTAATTGCCACTACGAAAAGAACAGCTATAAATATTTTTGTACATGTGGGTCCTTTTCCCTTTTTTATGATCTCTTTGAGAAAGAGACCCAATAGTGATATTGCTGGGTGAAAGGGTAATGCACAGCTTTATAGCCTTTTGGGCATAATTCCAAATTGCTCTCCAGAATGGTTGGATCAGTTCACAGCTCCACCAACAATGCATTAGTGTTCCAATTTTTCCACAGCTTCTCCAACATTTATTATTTTCCTTTTTGTCATATTACCCAATCTGATAGGTGTCAGGTGGTACCTCAGAGTTGTTTTAATGTGCATTTCTCTAATCAATAGTGATTTAGAGCATTTTTTCATATGGCAACAGATAGCTTTGGTTTCTTCATCAGAAAACTGCCTGTTCATATCCTTTGACCATTTCTCAATTGGGGAATGACTTGGATTCTTATAAATTTGATTTAGTTCCTGATATATTTTAGAAATGAGGCCTTTATCAGAAGTACTGGCCTCAAAAATTGTTTCCCACATAGCTTAGTCTTTCCAGACATTAGGCCAGCCTAATAGCGAAGGTCCTTGAATGCTTGCCATCGGAAGTCTGGAGAAGGGAAGCTTGGAAGAGAGACTCACTCATCGTGTTGGAGTATTTCATCATCTATCACCTGGAAGATGGCAGATTTCAGCTTGATGTTCAGGGACAACTTCCCAACCATGAGAACTGCTCACATATGGTCTAAGGAACAGAGGATGTTTATCCTGGAGAAGAGAAAACTTGGGCAAGGGTTAAGGGTGAGGGGAGGGACACGTTAATTGTGATGTTTTCCCAAAGTTTCTTGCTGTATTTCGCCCTCTTGCTTATAATGATATAGACATCTGTTTTGTGTTATAAATGTTTTCCAGGGCCTAGAGGTCCCTGGGGTGTCCCTGGAAACGGACAAGTGACAGGAAGGAGGGGAGACCCAGGCCCACCTGGGAAGCCTGGTTTGCCTGGTTTCAAAGGACAACAAGGCCCACCTGGACCTCAGGTAAGTTTGGGTAGAAGGGCAAAGGGATTCTGCATAGAATCCAGCATGTTCTGTATGGAAACTCTCTATCTGAAATGTTTTCTTTGGCAATCAGCATGCTGTGTGTTCTCTTAGGCCCATTGGCGAATTCTAAAAGCAGCAACAACAGCAACAGACCTGGGCCCTCCTTACCCTTTGCAAATCTAATGAGCCTTTTCTGTGTTAGAGCTGGCCTCATGGTCTGGCCCCTAGCTGCTAATTAGTGACATTTGCTTAATCAAAAGGCAAAAAATATACCCCAAAGTTTTCTATAATGTGGAATTCCCTCTCTATTCCTGCTGCCATCAATTCTCTCTCGCAGGAGAGAAGCCCTTCCTTCTGATTCCTCAGTGTCCATTTTTCACTCTTCCTCCTCCTTCATCCCCACATCCAGTTGGCTGCTAGGCCCTGTCAATTCTGCCTCCATAGCTTCTCTTGAATCTCTCCCCTTCTCTCTGGTCCCATTCCTACCACCTGTTACCAAAGAACACTGAACCTGGAGTTATAGGACCTAAATTCAAATCTGTATGTTGCTGTGTATTAGCTGTGTGGCCTTAGCCAAGTTATTTTCCCTCTGTGGGTCTCAGTTTCCTCAACTGTAAAATGAGAGGCTCAGATGAGATGACCTCTAAAGTCCCTTCCCATTCTACAACTATGACTCTGTGAGTGAACTAGAAGACTGCTACGGTAATATCCCTTGAACTGATTTAATTGCTTCCAGTCTCTTCCTTCTGTAACACATCACCAAATCTTGTGAAGTTTTCCTTCTCAATGACTTTCCCTTTAACTGCTATGAATTAGTCTTATATTAATACTGAGCTGAACTGTTCTAAAACTCTTAGTTGGTCTCCTGGCAAACAACACCACTAGATCAATCTTCCTAAGGCACAGGTTGCCCCTCTTGTGCCTCTGCTCTAAACCTTTCAGTGGCTCCTTATTGTTCATAGTAGAAAATGCCAACACTGTAATCTGGTATTCAGTACTCACTATTCCCTGACCCCAGCCTACCTCATGTGTAGGCAAGGTCCCTTCCATCTCCAGATCTAGGAGCCTATGTATGACCTTGGATAAATCCCTTCCCCTCCCTGGGCCTGTTTCCTCTTCTGTAAAATGAGGGCATTGGACTAGCTGGCCTCTGAGGTTCCTTCCAGTTCTACATCTAGGATCTTATGTGTGACCTTAGGCAGGACAATTCCTCACCTTGGGCCTTGGTTTCACCATTTGTAAAATGAGGGAGGTTGGATTAGATATCCCTTTAAGTCCCTTCTAGCTCTAGCTCTAAGATCCTATGTGTGGCCTTGTTTTCTCATCTGTAAAAATGAAGGGGATTGGACTGGATGGAAGCCAAGGGCCTGTCTAGCTCTAGCTCTATGATTCTATGGTGTCACTTTGGAAAAAGATCTTCAATGTGTAGTTTAAGCCTCTGTGCTTGGCCCTGTGCTGTTTGACATTTCTTATCTAGTCTTTCTCTTGAATTCATTCAATATAACTCCATTTGATTAATCTCTAAATCATAAGCATGCTCCTACTCAAACATCTCCAGTGGCTCCCCATTGCTTGCAGGATAAAAGAGCATTTTCTGATTCAGAGAGAACACAGCCAGGCTCTGTTCAGCAGCTCTTTCAACATTTAATAGACAGGTTTTAATTTAATATGCTGGATAAATATGTCTAGCTCTCACTCTTTCTACCCAGATCACATGCTGTGCACAGCTAGAACAATAAAATCTGATGGTTTGTGTTTAAGGGTCTAGCTCGTGCTCTGGTCCTTCATGACAGAGACACAGACTACCCCCAATACACATACAAATACACATACACACATATACATATGCATATTTACATGCACATACATACACGTACACATATACACTAATAATAAAAATATACCACCTACTCTGTGCCAGGCACTGTGCTAAGTTCTTTACAGTTATCTCATTTGATCTTTACGACAACCCTGGAAGGTAGGTGCTATTATGAACCCCATTTTATTGTTGTTGTTGTTGTTGTTTGACCTTTGTTCTCAGAGGACCATGACATTGGGTAGGTGATGTCATGATTTGCAGTGAATTGGATTTCAGTGAGGGAAGACTGTGCAAGGTCACCAACCTCACATTCTCCTCCAGAGCCATCTGGGTCTAGTGGCAAGATATACATTAGAATGACTGGAGATGGCCCTGGGTGTTTAAGGCAACTGAGGTTAAGTCACCCAGTTAGTATATATCTGAGGTAAGATTCAAACTCAGGTCTTCCTGACTCTAGGTCTGGTGCTCCATCCATTGAGCCACCAGCTGCCTCTGATATACATACACACATATACATAGATGGACATATACATGCACACATATGTACCATAATTCACATATGACATATACATGCAATCAAAACACATACATTACACATAATACACATACACACATGAATGTATATACACATGAACAGATACATCATACACACACCCATGTGCACAGTGTAACATACAGACACATGCATACATATGCACAAACTGCACAATATAACATATGGTGTACATAGCACACATGTACAAATAAACAGCACACATACACAACATACAGTTGCACGCATACATGAATAACCCATGTGTGCATATATGACCATGCATATGCAAGTGTACACAAACACACACACATGCACAATAGACATCAATAATGCACCCAAATGCACACTAGACATTGACACATGTACTGACACATGCACACACACACACTCCACAAGGTGCCTTCTCTTCCCCTGCTTCTCCCTGTGCCCCTCAGAACCCTGCTGCTCTTTCTTGCAGGTGACTCTGAACAATTGTCATTCCCTACCACTCCCACTCTGTGTAAGGCTCTATTCTCTTTATTGATTTTTTTCCTCTGCAGTGTCTCTCAGGAGAAGCAGTATGTTGTATTGGCTAGAGATTGGGCAGCCTCTGAGCTAAGAGGACCTAGGTTCAAGTCCCACCCCTGGCCTCTTCTGGCTGGGCCTCCCTGGACAGAAACCCTAATCTCTCAGGGCCCCCAGGCAAGTCTAAAAGAATCTGAGTTGCAGAGCAGGTGCCCATCTGCATTGGCAGAAGGCCTTTCCTCACTAGCAGTTTCTTATCTCAGTGAGATCCCAGACCCCTATCCCACCCCCAAACAAGCAAGCGAGCAAATAAGCAGGCACGTCCTCCTTCCTTTCCATTCCTGTAGTTGCCACCCTTATCACCTTGACCATTGTAACAGCTTCGTAATTGATCTTGCTGCCTTCAGCCCCTTGGCGATGCAGTATATCACCAAGCACTGGCAAGCTCTCCAAGGAAACTGCAAAACTCCTCACCCCTGTCTTCAGTCTCTCCTTCACATCTATCCCAGAGCAGGCTGTTAACCTGGCATCATGTAATATCCCTGCTCAAGACTTTCGAGCGGGTCCCCATTGCTTGTGGCATCCTCTCCCACCCCCTTAGCCTGTTATTTGAGGTCTTCTTCCAGATCCTTCCTGTCTTATCTCTCAACTCACCAACCTTCATTTTCTTTTTCCCCTTACAGTTTCTCTGCCCCAGCCAAGCTAGGCTGAATGCCATCTCCCATAAACATTTTTCTTATTCCTAGACAGGAATGCCTCTGCCTCATCTGCCCACCCAAAATGTCCTCCCCAGTTCTCTCTTCCAATCCGTGTTCTTCATCTCTTGCTTTCATCTCATCTCGAGGAAGCCTTCCTTGATTAGCCCTACATGATGGATTATTGCTGTCAAAATTCCACTTTGAAAAACTCTGAACTAAATTCAGTTCAATAAGCGTGAGAGCTGTATTCCTTGGCGCATAGGTAGATGCTGGCTACCAATAGTGCTGAGACATTTGGAACTAGAGTTTGCTCTTGGAGCCAATGAAACACATCCTTCTTTCTGATGTGCTCTCAATGGACAGTCGATTTACAATCACATGATTAGCAAGCTGGTAGTGTAGTCATTTTCCACATATAGCTCCAACTTAACAACCTTGAAGGAAATACAGATGCACCCGACTGAGAGTAACTAACGCTGAATCTATAAGGAGATAGAAACACCCCAAAAGGTAAAAACCTCCTGAAATAACTTCAGAGAGCTTAAATACTTCCTGATCCCACTTACTTTCTGCCCCACATGTTGGACACCATTAAAGCAAGAAATGTTTGGCTATGTGTTATGACGTAGCCCCTGCCTAGCTTCCTTTGGTCCCAGTGACTCAGTTACACTTCCCTCCATGCTGCAAGAGTTGAAAGACATTGATTCTACCCAGCCATGGAGTCTATGTGTATAGAAGGGAGAGGAGAAGAAGAAGCATGGCATCACTGAGTTGGCTAGAAGGGAAGGGCCTTCTGTTTTTGATGAATACGGGGTGGGGTAGAAACCCAGATGGAGTCAGCCATCTCCATATGGAGCTTACTGTGGGCAGGGATCCATTGCGGTCCCCATACTTCCCAACCTAAGGAGCTATGGAGGGGCTGGGGATAGGCTGGGGTGGAGAGTCTCTGTGGAATAGTGGAAGGAGGAGTCAAACGAGGAGGAAACTTAAAGACAAGCCACTGAGGATGCAGGGGAAAGGTGCAAAGGTAGAAAATCCAAGAGAAATGTGTACATTATAAGCAAGAAGAGCAAAAGTGAGGCTCATGACAACAAAAGGAAAATTGAGACACAATTCCAAAAAGGGCCTTTCATGTATTGAACAACTATTATATTATGAAAGAAAATGAACCAAAAATTCCCATTGGTAAAAAAAGCCAGAGAATTTCATGTATTCTACAAAGTACATGACACACATAGTGCATAGCAAAGAACTCAAGAATAGTCAACATTTGAGCACATTCATATATATATATATATATATCAGGAGAGAAATTATGTTGGAAAATAATTCTCAAAGCAGAGTTGATAAAAAAACAGAAAAACAACAGAGTAGATATTTTTGAATATATGATTGAGAATCTCTCCAGAGAATTAGGACTTATGAAAAATGACAGATTTAGACCCCCCCAAAAAAATAGAAATGGAAGAAAATTGGGTAGAATAGAAGCAAAAGAAAGTAACTTTGAAAGAACATGTGAACTCTCAAAGCAAAGTTACTGTTCTTTAAGAAATGGTGAATACGAAGAATTTAGAGAAGCACAAGAATAAATCAATGCAAAATGAAATTAGTCCAACCAAAGAAACGATATACTTAACTACAATGGAAATGGAAAGAACAGTAATAGTCAACTAAGTGCCAGGTAATTATAATCACCATGCGGCAGCATGGTGTAGTGGCTAGGGCAGAGCCAGAAAGACCTAGGTTCAACAATCCTGCCTCAGACATTTTCTAGCTGTGTGACGCTGGGCAAGTCACTTACCCTTTCTGATCCTCAATTTCTTCATGTGCAGAATGAAGGAAGTGGACCTTGAGAAATATGCATTTCCCTAACTTTTGTTGGAGAGGACTGTCAGTGTGGAACATTGGTGCTAGGGTCTATCCAGAAATGAATGTGGTGTGAAAATAAAAGCCATCAAAACAACACTTTTCAAATGGGATCGTAGATTCCCTGTCACCTCCTTTCACCCATGTGACAGTGATTGTGTGTCTCCTAGGCCGGAGGCTAGGCAAGGAATTTCAAAGCAATAACCATAACAGTGATGCCCATGTCCTGAGAACATGCGTATGAAGTACACTGTGGGAAAAGCAGGTGGAATTTCCGGATTGGGGGAAAATAGTTTATTGAAATGATTAATTCGGTAGCCTTGAAAAAAAGCAAGAGTCAAATCACTAAAGTTTGGGAGCATTTTCCATCTGTTTCTTCTGCCTCTCTAGTTCATGTTGGGGCACCCAGACCTCAGGTGGCTGGGTCAGTAGATTTCTCAAGAAAGTAGGGGGTGCCCAAAGGCTTGCTGTGAGGCCCAAATGAGATACTATAGAGAAATTAATCAATCAGCTTGGTACTCTCATTTCTTAATAATGTTCTAGGGTTAACAGGGCACTTTCCTCACAAAAGGCAGATGAGAGGTGGGGTAGTACATGAGGTGTCACACCCATTGCACAGATGCAGAAGCTGTGGCTCAGAGGAGGTGAAATAACATACTTAGAGTACAGTAACCAGGGAGTTTGAGAGCTGGGAATTGAACCTTGGTCTCCTGCCCCCAAGTCCAACAATCTTCCCATTATATGTTCATACTTCTTGTAGAATACAGTAATGGATGACATTTATATGGTGTTAAGATTTTCAGTGGGCCTTCCTTCCCAGTGGAACTGTTTCATTGATGTCTTTGTATCTCTGGCTTTGGAGTCATAGGACCTGGGGCTCTGCCTCTGGCTGCTTGTATGACCTTGAGCAAGTCACTTCCCTGGTGCCTCAGTTTCCTCCCCTGTAAAATGAGAACATTGGACCAGATGGCCCCTTAGGTCCCTTCTACCTCCATCTCTGTGACATAGCATAGTAAATGGAGTTTTTCTGGGTAATTAATCATTTTATTAATCATTGCTAGCAGATAATTAATAAAAGGGGTCAGCAGCACTCTTGAATGTCAAAGACCCCTCATGGAACTCATTCAAAGCTTGTGTAGCATAATAAATGTTTGCTGGTTCACTGATAGATTGATTGACAAACATCATTTCATTGGAGCCTCAGCAGCCCTGTGACATGAACATGACAGGTAGCATTATCTCCATTTAACAGAAGAGGAAACTGAGAATTAGAGAAGTTTTGTCCCATAGATAAGCATCAGAGGCAGGATTCCAATCTAGAATGTCCTAACTTCCCATGCCCCATCCACTTTGGTGAATACTCACCACCTTTTCTTTTTTGTTTGTTTGTTTTCGCGGGGCAATGAGGCTTAAGTGGCTTTCCCAGGGTCACACAGCTAGTAAGTGTCAAGCGTCTGGGGCCGGATTTGAACTCAGGTCCTCCTGAATCCAGGGCTGGTGCTTTATCCACTGCAGCGCCACCTAGCTGCCCCCTCACCACCATTTCTTGGAAGTCCCAGCATAGTAGCACCTCCCTGTACCCCCACGGCTAAGAGAGCTCTCTTTTTTTCAGGGTGATCCTGGGCGGCCAGGGCTCACTGGAATGAAGGGGAATCATGGCATCCAAGGTGTCCCAGGATTCCAAGGTATTTCAAGGAACGGTTTTTGAAACACCTTCTGGTTACTGGTGGTGCCGTGTCAGGTCTTTGGAGACCCTAGTGTACCATCTCTGGTTTCTTAGGGGGAGAGGCTGGGCCTGCATTTTCACTATATTTGTGATGGCTTGCTTTGCAGGGATGAAAGGGCCTGCTGGTGCACCTGGTTCAGTTGGCCCTTCAGGGGATCCAGGCCCTAGAGGTCCTTCAGGTAAGGGTCCATTTATCACTTGGGTTTCTTAAACCAATTATTTGCTGTGTGTGAATTGGTGAATTGTGCGTTTTGGATCGTCTTTCAGCTAGGCAGCTAATGGGCAGAATGGGTACAGCATTGTACTTGGAGTCAGGATGTTCTGGGTTTGAGTTCTGCCTCAGACACTTATTAGCTGTGTGACAGCTTAGACAAATACTTTTATCTCCTGGGCCTCAGTTTACTCCTCTGTAAAATGAGGGGGTTGGACTCAGTGACCTCTAAGGTCTCTTCCAGCTCCAGATCTGTGATGCTAGGTGTGACCTCCTTCCTGAGACTCAGTTTCCTCCTCAGTAAAATGAGAGGGTTGGTCTCTTTGACCTCTGAGCTCCAGGATACAACATCAGTATCCACTGGACCAGCTAAGCCCTCAACTCCTGAGCCAAGTCCAGGTCCTTTCCTCCCCCCAATCCCCCTGTATCTACCTGGGCTGATATGGCTAAATGCTATTTTCATGGTGGATACTCTCAGATAAATGCAAGGCAGGGGCTACAAAAGGAAGGGAGTAGAATAAGCATTGATATAGTGCCTACTGCGTACCAAGTCCTTTACAAAGATCATCTCATTTGATCCTCATCACATCCCTGGGAGGCAGAAGCTGTTATTCCCATTTTACAGATGAGGAAACTGAGGCAAACAGAGATGAAGTGATTTGTCCAGGGTCCCACAGCTATCTGAGGCCAGAAATGAACTTGAGTCTTCCTGACTTCAGGCCTAGTGCTCTGTGTATGTCCTATGTGTCCACTAGCTTCTGCCACTGCTCTCTACTCTGCAGATTATTAGATTAAAATCATATCTCATATAGAGATGATATTAGAATCATATCTGTAATATCATTGTTATATTCTCCCTGCTCCCATTCCAGTTTATCCTCCACTTCATGTATTGGCTTCATCGTGTCACTCCTACCCTGCTCAATAAACTTCAGTAGCTCCCTATTACCTACATGAGCAAATATGAAATCTTCTGTTTGGTATTTAAAACCCTTCACAAACTGGCTCCTTCCTACATTTCCAATCTTTTGACACTTTATTCCCAGCCATGCACTCTTTGATCCTGCTTGTTCTTCCTCAGACTCGTTACTCCATCTCCCATCTTCATGCTTGTGTGTGTGTGTGTATGTGTGTGTGTGTGTATGTGCGCGTGCATGCGCACCCCTCATCCCTGGACTGCTCTTCCTCCTGCCTCTTGGAAGGAATCCCTAGCTTCCTTCAGAACACAGTTCAAATCTCACCTTCTGTGAGAGGCCTTTCCCAGTCCCCCTTCCTCCTACTGTTAGTTCCTGCATTCCAACATCACCACCAGCAACACTATATCTACTCTCTCTATACCCATTTACTTCTATGCTGTTTCCCTGGTTAGAGTGGGGACTCCTTGAGGTCAGGGCCCACCCACATTTTGACCTTTCTTTGTATCCCCTGTGCTTAGCACGATGCTTGGCACATAGTAGGTGCTTTTTGAATCACCTTTCAGTTCCTCTCCAGTGTCTTTATTTCGTTCACACTCTGCCTTGCCTCCACTACACAGTTATGGTTGCTCGGGCCTGAGTAGCCTTCACTGGTAGCAGGCCATGTGGCCTAGGAACCTCTTTTGGTCTTGGGTGGGGGTGGCTCTGGACACCCAGAGGGGAATCTGCTCCCTAGGGTAGACACATACCCCAGAGGGAAGCCCTGAAGGCTTGGCCTTCCACCAACACCCCCCTCTGTTTGGTTCCAAGGCCTTATTTAGCCCTGCAGGCCCCATGGGCTTTTCTTGAGGCCTTGATCCCTGAGACCATCCATCCTCCAGCCTGGCTGCCTGTGCTGTAACAAAGGAGCATGGGCAGCAGGGTGGGTTGTAGAGCTAGGGGTGGCGGGGTGCAGCTCAGTGGAACTCAGCTATGGCTCCAGGATCTGGTCATTTCATGTCAACCCCAAACCTCTCCTCCGTGCTAAACCCACCCCTCCCATCCAAACTAGACCCTGCTTTCAGTTCATTTCTGACCTACCCAAGCTCACCCTCCCACAACTTCTGTCTGTGATGCCAAGGAAGGGGACATAGATCTACAGATCTAAGCACATTTTCTTCAAGTTCTCTCTCCCCTTCCTCTCTCTTTCCCCCTCTCCTTCCCTCTCTCTTCCCCTCTCTCCCTCACTATTTCTCCCCCGCTCTCCTGCTCTTCCTTTCAGCCTCTTTTCTGCATTCTCCTGCCCCCCATTTCTTCTCTCCCAGCCCCTTTCCCTTCCTCCATCTCTTTTGTCTCTTCTGCTCTCTCTTCCTCTCTCTCCCTCTTTCTCCCAGCTGCCCTTTCTCCCTCTTCCTCTCTCTCAATCTCTCCATCTCTCTCTCTTGCTTTCCCTCCATCTCTCCCCCAGTTCTCCCTCCCTCTCTCTCCTATTCTCCTTCCTTATTTCTGTCTCTCTCTTTCCGTCACCTCCCTTCTCTCTCTCTCTCTCTCTCTCTCTCTCTCTCTCTCTCTCTCTCTCTCTTTCTCTCTCTCTCTCTCTCCTTCTCTCCCTCTCTCCCATCTCCCTCTCATCTCTCTCTCTTCCTCTCCTCCTTCCCTCTCTCTCCTATTCTCCCTCCTGCTTTCTGTCTCTCTCCTTCCTTCACCTCCCTTCTCTCTCTCTCTCTCTCTCTCTCTCTCTCTCTCTCTCTCTCTCTCTCTCTCTCTCTCTCTCTCCCTCCTCTCTTTCTTCCTCTCTCCCATCTTCCTCTCTCTCTTCCTCTCCTCCCTCCCTCTCTCTCCCACTCTTCCCCCCTCTCTCCTCTTTGTCTTCCCCAATAGCCACCTTCACTCCCTTTGGCTCCTGGCCACCTCACTGTCCTTTGTCTCTGCCCCATAAACCATCCAGCCCGAGTCGGGCTGAACCTATGGGCTTTTGATGCTGACCCCAACCCGTAGGAACACTCTAGCTAGCTTCTGTTCTAACTGTCCCCACTGCTTCCCAGTTCCCAGTCTTGTTTCAAGTGGCTCATTCACAAAGCACCCTGAAGCAATAACTGCCAATGCTTGAGAACAGAGTGTGTTTTTTTCCAAGGAGAATCCCCTTCCCCAGAGGTCAGCCTTTAGAAAGATAATGGGCTGTCAAGAATAGGAATGGACAGACTGATAGTGTCTGAAATTAGGGAGGGTGTGGCCATGATCATCTTCCTTTCCGGACTCCCCCAGTGATTCCCTAAGAATGTCCCTGAGATCCATTTTCCCCATCTCTCTCTGCCTTCCCAGGGAGCTGACTCCATAGCTCTCCTGTCTCAGGCAGAGGGGGAGGGGGAAGACTAAAAGTTAATCAGCAAATTTCAGTTGGCCCTGGCAACAGGCCGGGACACTGAACTGCCTCACACCACCCTGCATCCTGGACTGTCGGAGCCAGAAGGCTCTTAGAAATCACCTCCACCGAGGCCCTTGTTGAATAGGGGAGGGAACTGAAGGCCTGGTTCAAGGTCATGTGAAATTGGCAAGTGTGGTTGCTGAACCATTGTCGGGACTCCTTGAAAGCTCATGGTGAGACTATGCATACTTGTTACAAGGGTTTTGTTTTTCTCCTTCTTCAATGGGGTAAGGGGAGGTAGAAGGGAAAGAAAATGGATTTTTGTTAATTGAAAAAAATTAAATTTAATTAAAAAAGAAAGATCACAGTTAATAGGAGAGGTGCTCTGGGCCTGGAGAAGGTCAAACAGCCCAATTGTCCAAAAGAAATGGGGCCAGGGGGAGGTGGGGGGAGCCCAGAGACTGAAGACTAGAGGCTAGCATGCTTGACTTTGATTCCTGGGAAAATTCTAGGCTGTGAGAATAAGGGGGGCTTAGTGAAAGGAAACCACAGCCCCAAAGAGCTAGCTAGCTAGCATGGCTTCATTGAGAGCAGGTCATGCCGGTACAAACCGGTTTCCTCTTTTGCCTGGGTTACTAGACTCTCATAATCGGGGGAATTTATCTAAATTTTAGCCAAGCATTTGAGAAAGACTCTCTCACTCTTCTTGTGGCAAAGATGGCAAGAGAATTTATAATAATCAGGGGGATTTATCTCATTTTTAGCCAAGCATTTGAGAAAGACTCTCTCACTCTCCTATAGAAGTAGCAAAGATGGCAAGAGACGGGCGAGAGGGGGAGTACAGTGGTGGGGGGGTTTCAGAACCATCTGAGAGGCCAAAACCAAAAAATAGGCATTAATGGTCTGATATCAGCTCTGAAGGATGTCTCCAGTGTAGTGCCCCAGGGATCTAGGCTGTTTACTACTTTTATCAGTGACATTGAGGACATCCTTCATCCCATTCGCCAATGTCCCAAAGACAAACTAACAAAGGATGAAAGAGTCAGGATCCACAAAAATTTTGACAGCCTTGAAAATTGGGTTGAATCAAATCAGATGACATTCAGTAGAGGTTGGGGGCAGCTAGGTGGAACAGTGGATAGAGCACTGGCCCTGGACTCAGGAGGACCTGAGTTCAAATCCGCCCTCCGGCACTTGACACTTACTAGCTGTGTGACCCTGGGCAAGTCACTTAACCCTCATTGTCCCACCAAAAAAAAGAAATTCAATAGAGGTCACTGTGTATGGAGTCTGACACTTAGTTTTTTTTTTTTTAAATGAGCTTTACGAGTACCAGGTTGGAGAGGTATGGCTACTAAAAGTTCCTTTGAAAAAGAACTAGGGGGTCATAGTGGATCACATGCAACTTATGAGTCAGGAGTGTGATGTGGTGACTGAAAAAAAAAAACTAATTCCATCTTGGACTTCATTAAAGAGGGGCAGAGCTTCTGAAAATGAGGAGATAATGGTCCCATCCTACAGATGACATCTGGAGCCTTGTGTTTGGTTCTGGGGGCCATGTTTTAGAAAGAACATTGAGAAGCTGTAGCGTGTCTAGAGGTGCTCAGTCATGATGGTGATGCTCTCCGAAGCCATGCCACATGAGACCAGCTGAAGAAACTGAGGCTCTTTATGCATTGGGCACACATTGAGAGCTTACTATGTTCTAGGCACTGTGCTAGGCACTGGGTATATAAATCCAAGCAAAAAGAAAGACAATCTCTGCCCTTAAAAGAGGAGCTGAAAAAGAGAAGGGGAGGGGAAGGGAGAGAGGAAGGGACCTACACAAGGCAGCAGTGCCCAAGGCTACAAAGTCAGAGGCTGAGGCAGGAGGGGGATGAAGGTTGGCTGGCCTGGGAGCCCTCCCCAAATGAAGGAGCTTCCTCCCCAGGGGGAGCTTATGAACGAGAGAAGGGGGCAGACACAGCAGGTAGAAGGATGTCTGTTCCCAGGAAGAAGAGGCCCCAGGATCTGGGGAAATTTCTAGTAGG